>NC_037689.1:7738695-7764209 GCF_003255815.1 Theropithecus gelada
GGGTTACACGAGATATTTTGATTCAGGCATGCAAAACATAGTAATCACATCAGGGTTAATGGGATATCCATCACATCAAGCATTTATCCTTTATGTTACAAGCAATTCAATTATACTGTTTTACTGATTTTTAAATGTACAATTAAATTGTTTTTGACTATGTCACCCTGTTATGCTCACCTTGTACCTTGTTTTTAGTGATTGCTCTAGGTATTACAATATACATATGTAACCACCATCTTTGTTATTTAATGGTTTGGCATGAAGTGTTTGCATAACCTTACTTATGAAGCTTGCATAATCTTACTTACGTTAATATGGTTAGGAGTTAGGCTTTGTTTAAAGTTTGCTGTAGCACTAGGATTCAAAGGCTACAATTTCCTCCAGTGTAGTTGTTTTTGTATCCTGTTTTCACGATGGGCTTCTCTAAGTATTCCTTCTCTGAGAAAGTTTTCTATGTTGCAGTTCTTTCAGCTATAATTTAATATTATTTTACTGATGCCTTGTGTTGGAAGGATGTGAGGGAAAGAAGGCATTCTGTAATAACCCATTTAAATCTCAGTGGCTTTAGTGAGCCTATTTCTCTGACTTCTGATCTTCACAAACATGTGTTTTTCTGTTTTCTTTTCTTTTCTTTTTTTTTCTTCTTTTTTGAGATAGGGTCTCATTCTGTCATCCAGGCTGGAGCGCAGTGGCACAATCACAGTTCACTGCAGCCTCAACCTCCCGGACCGAAGTGATCCTCCCACCTCAGCTTCCCAAGGAGAGTAGCCGAGACTACAGGTGTGTGCCATCATGCCCAGCTAATTCTTTTGTATTTTTTGTAGAGACATGCTTTCACTATGTTGCCCAGGCTGGTTTCAAACTCCTGGCCTTAAGTGATCCTCCTGCCTCAGCCTCCCAAAGTGCTAGGATTACAGGCATGAGCCACCACAACAGGCCAAGTGTCTGCTGGTATATCTTCATTCACTCCTTAGGTGAGAATGTAAAGCTAGAGGCAGTTTGAGTAAGAATATCCTCCCCCATTGCTCTGGACAAGGCTCTGTAAAGTGTCCCCCATGAACACTTGGTCTTTATTATGGAGAAGGTGTTGCTGGAAAAGGATCCCAATCAAGACCACAAGAGAGGGTTCTTGTATCTCATGCAAGAAAGAATTAGGGGACAGTCCATATAGTAAAGTGAAAGCAAGTTTATTTAAAAAGTAAAGAAGTCTGGGCACAGTGGCTCACACCTGTAATCTCAGCACTTTGAGAGGCTGAGGTTGGTGGATCACCTGAGGTGGGGAGTTCAAGACCAGCCTGGCCAACATGACGAAACCCCACCTCCATTAAAAATACAAAAAAATTAGCTGGGTGTGGTGGCACACACCTGTAATCCCAGCTATTCGCGAGGCTGAGGCAGGAAAATCACTTGAACCCGTGAGGGGGAGGTTGTGGTGACCTGAGATCCTGCCATTGCACTCCAGCCTGGGCAAGAAGAGCAAAACTCCGTCTAAATCATCATCATCATCATCATCATCATCATCATCATCATCATCTATCCTGGAGTACATTCTGTGCTTAATACAGTCAAAATTTACAGCGTGCTTGCTATGCTATTGCTGTGAATGCTTCAAATCTATTAAGCTCATCCTCACCATAACCTAGGGAAGTAGGTGCTTTCCTCATTTTGTGCATGAGGAGTGAAGAACACATGCAATTGACATAACTTGCCATAGGTAATACTTCTAAACGAGGGAAGAACCAGGATTTGCACTCATGCCGTGTAGCTCCACACAGGTGAAAGCATTCTGCTCTTTGTCATGCCTGCATGGTATCTTTTGACACGGATATATCCTTTTCTTTATTTAGCCGGTGCCCTGTTGACACAGGGGTTTGCCCGGACTTAGGCTATTACAGACAACACCGCATTCAGTAAACTAACATGTAATGTCATTCCATACAAGTGCAAGTACATCCGAAGGACCAATTCATAGCAACAGGATTTCTGGAGGAGGGGGGTAAAGCACACACCATGTGGCCAGATATTGCTAAATTGCCTTCTCTAGGTGTTACATCAAGTTACACCCATACTAACAATGCAGGATGTGACTCTTCCCATATCCTCGCCAAATCAGTCTGTTTCAAACATTTGCATATCTGTCCATAGGATGATAGATCATGGACAGTATTTTATTGTGCTTCAGATACCCGTTTCTCTCATTAGGAGTGAGGCTAGGAAGTTTTATATTCATTTGGGAGCTTTTTGTGTTTTTCTTGTTGTGAACTGTTCAGGCCCACATATACAGAGACTGACTAGCTGTCCTCCAGACTTGTTTCCTTTTCCTCCTGGGGTTTCCTAGCATCCTGGCAGGTAGCTGTGGCTGGTGTACTGAGGCCTGGGCAATGGATGGTGGGCCCGAGTGGCAACTCTCCCAAGCATGATTCATAAAACCTCCTATAGGATCCTCCTACTCTTTCTTCCCCATCTGCTGGAAAGATGTTGACACCCAGAGCGACCCATGAAGCCAAGTGTTGAAGATAGCAGAGCTTCTGTCAACTGGTCCTAGATTATTTTCAAAAAGAAGAGCCAACCCTCCCTTCACATTTAGTTTTCTTCTTCCCTTTAATCTTTTCAAGTGGTGAATTACATTCATTTCTTTTCTAATGTTAAACCAACATTGCTTTGCTAGAATAAATATAACTTGGTCATAATATAGCATACTAGTGTGTTCTCACACTGCTATAAAGAAATACCTGAGACTGGGTAATTTATAAAAAAAGAGGTTTAATTGGCTCATGGTTTTATAGGCTGTGCAAGAAGCGTAGGGGCTTCCTCTTCTGGGGATGTCTCAGAGAACTTACAATCATGGCTGAAGGCCAAGAGGAAGCAGGCACCTCTTACATGGCCGGAGCAGGAGGAAGACAGATTGGGGGAGGTGCTGCACACTTAAAGGACCAGGTCTCCCGATAACTCACTATCAGGAGAAAAGCACCATGGGGATGGTGCTGCACGATTTATAAGAACTCTGTCCCCACGATCCAGTCACCTCCCACCAGGCCCCATCTTCACACTATGGATTAGAATTGAATATGAGACTTGAGTGGGCACACACATGCAAATCCTATCATGTACTATCTTTTTTTTCAAAAAATTTTAAGCTTTTATAGTATCTTTTAAAACGAAATTGCTAGAGGCCAGACGCAGTGGCTGTCGCCTGTGATCCCAGCACTTTGGGAGGCTGAGGAGGGCAAATCACCCGAGGTCAGGAGTTCAAGACTAGCCTAACCAACATGGTGAAACCCCGCCTCTACTAAAAATTCAAAAATTAGCCCGGCATGGTTGTGCAAGCCTGTAATCCCAGCTGCTTGCGTGGCTGAGGCAGGAGAATTGCTTGAACCTGAGAAGCAGAAGTTGCAGTGAGCCAAGTTCATGCCATTGCACTTCAGCCTGGGCAACATGAGGGAAACTCCATCTCTAAAAAAAAAAAAAAACAAAAAACAACTAAAACTAAAAATAAAAAGATATTGCTAGCTTTTTTGACAAGTACATTGCATGTGATATTTTTATGTGTGTTTCTGAGACAGATTTCTTTGAAATTTGCCATTCTCAAATTATCCTTGTCTAGTTTCCATGTCAAGGTTCTCTGAAAAAGTTGTGCACTGTTGGAGTGATCTCTCACATAAACATTGAGAGAACTCATTTATGAACCATCTGGGGCTAGAGTTTTTTTGTCAAAATTATTTAATTACTGATTGCATTTATTTCACATTTACAGATCAAATCGTGTTTTAACATACTCTCTCAGGTTTCAGTATTTTAAGTTTTCACTATTTTAAGTATTTTACTGTTTGTTCACTTCTTTTTTCTTTTTCTTTTTTATTTTTTTCAGACGCATCTTGCTCTGTTGCCCAGGCTGGAGTGCAGTGGCATGATCTCAGCTCACTGCATCCTCCACCTCCAGTGTTCAAGTGATTCTCCCGCCTCAGCCTCCTGAATAGATAGAATTACAGGTGCCCACCACCGCACCCGGCTGATTTTTGTATTTTTAGTAGAGACGGGGTTTCACCATCTTGGCCAGGCTGGTCTTGAACTCCCGACCTCATGATCCACCTGCCTCGGCCTCCCAAAGTGCTAGGATTACAGGCATGAGCCAGCTTGCCTGGCCTGTCCATGTTTAAATTTTCAATTTATTGGCATGAAGGTCTCTGGTGATGTGCCTCCCAGTATGGATTCCTGATATTACCAATTTGTGTCCTTTTATCTTTGTAAGTCTCACCCGAGGTTTATGAGTTTTGCAGGCTTTTTTTTTTTTTTTTGGAGATGCGGTTACTTGAAAACGTTTTAGAATTCCCCTTTCAGAATCTCTTGAACCTGGGAGTCGGAGGTTGTAGTAGTGAGCCAAGATTGCACCATTACGCTTCAGCCTGGGTGACAGAGTGAGACTCCGTCTTTAAAAAAAAAGAGAATTCCCCTTCCATTTCTTTGTAATACTATTGAGTATATCACTTTGAATCTTTTTTTAAGTAACCACTCTAATACATATATTTAACCACCATCTATAGGTATTGATATTTTATGCCTTTGCATGAAGTGCAGAAAGTTCCATTTAGGTCTGTACACTTTCCTAACTTTAAAAGTATAATTGTCTCAAATACTTTTCTGACATAGATTGAACACTAAAACAAATGCTATAGTTTTTGCTTGAACCATCAAGCATGATCAAGGAAGCTCATGAAGAGAAGTGTAGCTTATATTATTTAATCCTATTTCCATTTATTCATTTTTTTCTTTTTTCCTTTCTTATGTTTCCAGCTTTTTTTCAGTTATGCCTTTCTATTTCAAGAGCTTCTTTTAGCCATTCTTTAAGTGTAGGTCTGCCAGTGACACGGTATCTTAGTTTTTCTTGTTCTGAGTATGTCGTTATTCTCCTTTCATTTCTGAAAGATAGTATCTCCAGATATGAAATTTGCGCTTGTCAACTTATTCTTCAAGAACACGAACAAATATCGTGTCACTTCTTTCTTTCCTCTATGCTTTGAAAGAGAAATCTGCTGTCACTAGAATTTACGTTCCCCTATAAGTAATGTATCATATTTGTGTGCTTTGTTTCTTGAATTTGTTTGGCTTGAGGTTTCAGAAGTTTAAATATCATGTGCTTTGGCATGGATTAATTTGGATTACCAAATTTGGGGTTCACTTATTTCTTTGAATCTATACTTATGTGTTTTGTTTTGTTTTGTCAAATCTGGGAAGAAGTCAGCCATTTTAAAAAATAGTTTTTAAAGCAAATTACATTTTATATCTGAAGGCATAGCTATCTAGAGAGCCTCAAGATAACTAAAACTACTACAACATGGTACCAACATGCTTTTAAAAAATAAACATTATATTTTATCCCAGGTTTAAATTTACAGAATTACTATGATCCTCATATTTCAGTTTGGGAAACACTTATTTTGAAGAAAGGGGCTTTGAACTGACATTTATTTACTTTGATTTGTGCCTCAAATCTATCACTTATTGTTATCTGAATTTGTAATGTGTTTAAAAACGTACACTCATTGTCTCTGTGAGGCTTAAGTGAGGCAATGCACTTTTAAAAAAATAATGCTGTCTGTGAGCTCTTTTTTGTTTCTGTTGCTGTTAAAGAAAAAATTCGAAGGCAGCTTTTGTCTCAATTGTACACAGCTTGAGGTGTAGGCAGTACTTTGAGAACTACTACCTCAGGAGCTATCCCCCACATTTCCTTGACTTTAAAACTAAGCAAAAAAGCAATTCAGAGGATAAGGTCGCATAGCTACAAAAAGGTAGGAGGAGAGAAGAATATAGGCCTCCTGGTTCTATTAAGTTCCTACTTTCCCTAGATCCTAACATCTCCCAATGTATTGTGTGAGAAACAGAGACAGCTTTTTCCATTCAACACTATGTGACAGGAGCAGAGGTAGGCAAAGTACAGAATCCTGCAGGAGCACACAGATGGGGAACCCATTGTCAAACAAGTCAATAAACCATTCGGGTTCTCTGTTTTCTTATCTGTAAAACGGTTATAGAACTACATATCTTTTAATTTATTGAGCACTTTAAGTGAAGTGCTGGAAGAATACAGCGCTTCATGCCCTGATGTGTCAAATTGTCAACAAATGTCACATATTGTTGCTAATTTAACTTATGTTGGTATACTCAGATATTTGGACCAAAAAAACCTAGACCTTATTGGTTCTGCTTGGGTCTCAGCAGTAAATCGGTCAGTGAGTTACCCCAATACCTTTCCCCTCCCCCATCGTGACCAGGAGATCAAGGTTTTTCTCTGAATGGCACAAGTTTAGAGATTCCTTCACAGTTTCTGACACTTGGCTCTGAGACACTATCACAGTCTTCATGCTCTTCCAAATGTAGGAAGCACAGGGAAAAAGCATGAGGTGTGAGGTTGCGGGGGCGGGGTTGATGTCATTCCTGTCTCTTACTTATAATAATAGACTTGAAGTGAATGAAACCTATTCTCATGGGTCAGGCTGTAAAAGATATAACCAACATTGACTTCACACCCACGAGTGGACATTGGAGGAACTGTCAACAGCCCGAGGGAGTTGAAGGTACCTGCTGGGGAAAGCCAAATTATGACCTCATGGTCTTTGAGATAAACCCTCATCATCTCAGTGTGGCAGATTCCTGCCTGTAGAAGGCCCTGAGAGCTTGCTATCAGCATCAGAGAGACATCCCAGTTAGGACTGGCATGTCTACAAAAAGTGTTTCAGGATTACATGCAAGTACAACAGTGTCCAGTAGAAAAAGAGTGACCGTCTTAACTTAGTATAACTTCTTGAGTGTTCAAAAATCTTTTCTAGAAAAACTTTGATGAAGATTCTCTTTCCAATTTTTTTTCTTAGTCTGAATAAGATCTTGCTAAATATGGGATATTAAAAATTGTGTTTCATGAGATTCTATTTCCAGGAAAGATGGAGAAAAGGCTACCAGATTTACCCTTCCCCCTAAAGCAATGAAATAAACTAGGCGGCATACATGAAACAATAATTTCCAAGATATTGAACATAAAGCAATGAAAGAGTAATCTGAAGAGATGAGAAAAAAAAACAAATTGAGTAACATGACTGCCTTAGTTTACCGCAGGAAAGGGTAACCCAGGCAGAGCTTGGTGGTCTCCCTGTGTGGAGTACATTATAGGGGAGTCAAGGTGGCTCTAGTTTTCAAGCAGAGTGTTAGAGAGGAGAGAGCTGCACAGAGGGAGAACTTCGGACCTTTGTAGAGATTTTCCTTTGAGTATTTAAGTAAGTGGTACAGAAGTTTGCATATAAGACTACTAGAGGTTAGGGAAAAAGCCATCTGAAAGGATTAAATAGCATTAAGCTCACACAGGGTGGGGAATGTGACTCCCACCAGCTGCAGTGGAAAAGCTCACAATTCACAGAGCATCAAGCAAAGTACCCAAAAGGCTTTGCTTTGAGAATGGAAGAAAATTATTCCCAGAGTGAACATCGCTCTGCTCATATCTAATACGGCATAAAAATAAAACTTGAAACGATAAAATATTAATAGTTTATAAATTTCTTAACCACATCTGAGAACAAAAAGGAAAACTACAGAAATACAAAAATAGTTATTATTCACCTAATCAAAGTTAACAATATCTGGCATCTAATAAAAAAAAATCAAGCATGCAAGCAAGCAGGAAAATACAACCATTAACGCAGAGAAAATGCATTCAATGGAAACAAATTGAGAATAACACAAATGGTAGAATTACTAGACAAGGATATTAAAATGGTTATTATCACTATTCCATATGTTAGGGAAGCTCGAGGGAGAGATTGAGCATGTCTAATAGAATTTTTAAATACATGTCCCTCAATTTGTTTCTCATCTCCTCAGTTACTCTCTTTCATTGCTTCATGTCCAATATCTTGGAAATTATTGTTTTATATTCCCAGTCCATGACTTGATATATTTTTTAAAAGTAATAGATTTAATTTTTTGGAGAAATTTTAGGTGTACAGAGAAAAATGAGAAAAAGTACACAGAATTCCTATATATCTCTACCCTCACCAATTTCCCCTATTTTTAATAACTTGCATTAATATGGTACACTTGATGAATCATATTGATATACATTATTGTTAACTAAAGTCTATAGTTTACTTTAGAGTTGACTCTTTGTGTTGTACTTTCTACGGCTTTTGACAAAAGTAGGATATTTGTTCACCTTTACACTATCATATGAAATAACAATTTCACTGCCCTAAAAATCACCTACATTCCACCAGTTCATTCCTTCTTCCCACCCTGGGAATGCTTTGAAAACACTGGTCTTTTCACTATCTCTACAGTTTTGCTCTTTCCAGAATGTCATATAGTTGGAATCATACAATATGTAGCCTTTCCAGATTTTTTGACAATTTTCAAATCTTGTTGTTATTTTCTTATTGCTGAGTTTTAAGAATTATTTGTGTATTTTTTTATGCTAGTCCCTTGATACTATATTGAAAAAATATATTCCCAGTCTTTGACTTGTGTTTTCATTCTCTTAACGGCGTCTTTTTACAGAGCAGAGCATTTTAATTTTAATGAAGTCCGGCTTAGCGATTTTCCCTTTTATGAACTGTGTTTTCGTGTTGTATCTAAGTCATCACCCAAGTCAAGGTCACCTAAATTTTATTCTATGTTATCTTCTAAGAGTTTTATAGGCCTGCATTTTATATTTAGGTCTACTATCCATTTGGAGTTAATTTTTGTGAAAGGTGTAAGGTCTGTGTATAGGTTCATTTTTTTCCCAGGTGGATGTGCAGTTTTGAGCACCATTTGTTGTAAAGATCATAATTTCTCCATTGAATTGCCTTTCCTCCTTTGTGAAAGATGAGTTGACTATATTAGGGTGGATCTATTTGTGGGCTCTCTACTCTGTTCCATTGATCTATTTTTCTATTCTTTTGCTAGTAACACACTGTCTTGGTTATTGTATCTTTATATAAGTCTTGAAGTAGGATAGTGTTAGTTCTCCAACTTTGTTCTTCTTTGGTATAGAGAACCCAGAATCAATCCACACACCTCCAGGGCACTCATTTTCAAAAAACATGCCAAGAACATACACTGGGGAAAAGACAGTCTCTTCCATAAATGGTGCAGGGAAAACTGGATATTCACATGCAGAAGAATGACACTAGACCCCTATCTCTTGCCATATACAAAAATATAATCAAAATGGATTAAACACTTAAATCTAAAACTTCAAACTATGAAATTACTACAAGAAACATTGGGAAAATTCTCCAGGACATTTCTCTGGGCAAAAATTTCTTGAATAATACCCAATTGGCACAGGCAACCAAAGCAAAAATGAACAAATGGGATGACATCTAGTTAGAAAGCGTCTGCACAGCAATGAAAACAATCAACAAAGTGAAGAGCCAACCCACAGAATGGAATAGGAGGTAATATTTGCAAATTACCCATCTGACAATGGATTAATAACCAGAAAGAGATCAAACAGATCTGTAGGAAAAAATCTAATCATCTAATCTAAAAAGGGACAAATGATCTGAATAGATACATCTCAAAAGAAAACATACAAATGGCAAACAGACATATGAAAAGGTGCTCAACATCACTGAGCATCAGAGAAATGCAAATCAAAACTACAATGAGATATCATCTCACCCCAGTTAAAATGGCTTTTATTCAAAACACAGGAAATAATGGATGCTGGCAAGGATGTAGAGCAAAGGGAACCCTTGTGCACCATTGGTTGGAATACACATTAGTAAAACCACTATGGAGAATAGTTTGGAGGTTCCTCAAAAAACCAAAAATAGAGCTACCATATGAACCAGCAATCCCACTGCCAGATATATAACCAAAAGATAAGAAATCAGTATCTCAATGATATCTGCACTCCTACGTTTGTTGAAGCACTGTTCACAATAGCCAAGATTTGGAAGCAACCTTAGTGTCCATCAGCAGATGAATAAAGAAAATGGGGTACATATACACAATGAACTACTATTCAGTCATAAAAAAGAATGAGATTCTGTCATTCGCAACAATGTGGATGGAACTAGAGGTCATATTATTAAGTGAAATAAATCAGGCATAGAAAGACAAACACCATATGTCCTCACTTATTTGTGGGATCTGAAAATCAAAACAACTGACCTTATGGAGATAGAGAGTAGAAGGATGGCTACCACACTGTGAGTGTGTGGCACGGGGAGGTGGCAATTGTTAATGGATACAAAAAAGTAGTTAGGAAGAATGAATAAGACCTAGTATTAGATAGCACAAGAGGGTGAATATAGTTAATAATAATTTAATTGTACATTTAAAAATAGTTAAAAGAGTATAAATGGATTGTTTGTAACACAAAGAGTAAATGCTTGAGAGGATGGACACCCCATTTCCCATGATGTGATGATCATGCATTACATGCCCATGTCAAAATATCTCATGTATCCCATAAATATATACAACTATTTGATAAAAACAAAAATTAAAAATTAAGAAAGGAAATAATACAAAGAGTAGATGCAAACAACAGAAAACAAGTAGCAAAATGGGTGACTAAAACCAAAACATATCAATAGTATTACAAATTAGATCCTGAGCAAGATGGCTGAATAGGAACAGCTCCAGCCTCCAGCTCCCAGTGCGAGCAACACAGAAGACGGGTGATATGTGCATTTTCAACTGAGGCTCTACTGCTAATACCCAGGCAAACAGGGTCTGGAGTGGACCTCAAGCAAACTCCAACAGACCTGCAGCTGAGGGTCCTGACTGTTAGAAGGAAAACCAACAAACAGAAAGGACACCCACACCAAAACCCCATCAGTACGTCACCATCATCAAAGACTAAAGGCAGATAAAACTATAAAGATGTGTGGTTTTATCTGCAGGGCAGAAAAGCTGGAAATTCAAAAAATCAGAGCGCATCTCCCCCTCAAAAGGAATGCAGCTCATCAACAGCAACAGATCAAAGCTGGATGGAGAATGACTTTGAGGAGTTGAGAGAAGAAGGCTTTGGTCGATTAAACTTCTCAGAGCTAAAGGAGGACCTACGTAACCAGTACAAAGAAACTAAAAATCTTGAAAAAAGAATGTAAGAATGGATAACTAGAATAATCAATGCAGAGAAGACCATAAACGAACTGATAGAGTTGAGAACCATGACAGGAGAATTACATGACGAATGCACAAGCTTCAGTAACTGACTCGCTCAACTGGAAGAAACAGTATCAATGATTGAAGATCAAATGAATGAAGTTAGGCGAGAAGAGAAGTCTACAGAAAAAAGAGGACAAAGAAATAAACAAAACCTACAAGAAATATGGGATTATGTGAAAAGACCAAATCTACGTCTGATTGGTGTGCCTGAAAGTGACGGGGAAAATGGAACCAAGTTGGAAAACACTCTTCAGGATATCATCCAGGAGAACTTCCCCAACCTAGTAAAGCAGGCCAACATTCAAATCCAGGAAATATAGAGAACATCACAAAGATACTCCTCGAGAAGAGCAACTCCAAGACACATAATTGTCAGATTCACCAAAGTTGAAATGAAGGAAAAAATGTTAAGGGCAGCCAGAGGTAAAGGTCGGGTTACCCACAAAGGGAAGCCCATCAGACTAACAGCAGATCTCTCGGCAGAAACTCTCCAAGCCAGAAGAGAGTGGGGGCCAATATTCAACATTCTTAAAGAAAAGAATTTTAAACCCAGAATTTCATATCCAGCCAAACTAAGTTTCATCAGTGAAGGAGAAATAAAATCCTTTACAGACAAGCAAATGCTTAGAGATTTTGTCACCACCAGGCCTGCCCTACAAGAGACCCTGAAGGAAGCACTAAACATGGAAAGGAACAACAGGTTCCAGCCATTGCAAAAACATGTCAAAATGTTAAGTCCATCAATGCTAGGAAGAAACTGCATCAACTAGCGAGCAAAATAACCAGCTAATATCACAATGACAGGATCAAGTTCACACATAACAATATTAACCTTAAATGTAAATGGACTAAATG
Organism: Theropithecus gelada; assembly: GCF_003255815.1. NCBI lineage: Eukaryota > Metazoa > Chordata > Mammalia > Primates > Cercopithecidae > Theropithecus > Theropithecus gelada. The sequence continues at coordinate 7,750,702 of NC_037689.1, forward strand.
GTCCAATTAAAAGACACAGACTGGCAAATTGGATAAAGGGTCAAGACTCACCAGGTTGCTATATTCAGGAGACCCATCTCACATGCAGAGACATACATAGGCTCAAAATAAAGGGATGGAGGAGGATCTATCAAGCAAATGGAAAACAGAAAAAAAAAAAAAAGCAGGGGTTGCAATCCTAGTCTCTGATATAACAGACTTTAAACCATCAAAGATCAAAAGAGACAAAGAAGGCCATTACATAATGATAAAGGGATCAATTCAACAGGAAGAGCTAACTATCCTAAATATATATGCAGCCAATACAGGAGCACCCAGATTCATAAAGCAAGTCCTTAGAGACTTACAAAGAGACTTAGACTCCCATACAATAATTATGGGAGACTTCAACACCCCACTGTCAACATTAGACAGATCAAAAAGACAGAAAGTTAACAAGGATATCCAGGAATTGAACTCAACTCTACACCAAGCGGACCTAATAGACATCTACAGAACTCTCCACCCCAAATCAACAGAATATACATTCTTCTCAGCACCACATCGCACTTATTCCAAAATTGACCACATAGTTGGAAGTAAAGCACTCCTCAGCAAATGTACAAGAACAGAAATTATAACAAACTGTCTCTCAGACCACAGTGCAATCAAACTAGAACTCAGGACTAAGAAACACAATCAAAACTGCTCAACTACATGGAAACTGAATAACCTGCTCCTGAGTGACTCCTGGGTACATAACGAAATGAAGGCAGAAATAAAGATATTCTTTGAAACCAATGAGAACAAAGATACAACATATCGAAATCTCTGGGACACATTTAAAGCAGTGTGTAGAGGGAAATTTATAGCACTGAATGCCCACAAGAGAAAGCAGGAAAGATCTAAACTTGACACCCTAACATCACAATTAAAAGAACTAGAGAAGCAAGAGCAAACACATTCAAAAGTTAGCAGAAGGCAAGAAATAACTAAGATCAGAGGAGAACTGAAGGAGATAGAGACACAAAAAAAACCCTCCAAAAAATCAATGAATCCAGGAGCTGGTTTTTTGAAAAGATCAACAGAATTGATAGACTGCTAGCAAGACTAATAAAGAATAAAAGAGAGAAGAATCAAATGGATGCATTAAAAAATGATAAAGGGGATATCACCACCGACCCCACAGAAATACAAACTACCATCAGAGAATACTATAAACACCTCCATGCAAATAAACTAGAAAATCTAGAAGAAATGGATAATTTCCTGGACACTTACACTCTCACAAGACTAAAGCAAGAGGAAGCTGAATACCTGAATAGACCAATAGCAGGCTTTGAAATTGAGGCAATAATTAATAGCCTACCAACCAAAAAAAGTCCAGGACCAGATGGATTCACAGCCAAATTCTACCAGAGGTACAAGGAGGAGCTGGTACCATTCCTTCTGAAACTATTCCAATCAATAGAAAAAGAGGGAATCCTCCCTAACTCATTTTACGAGGCCAACATCATCCTGATACCAAAGTCTGAAAGAGATACAACAAAAAAAGAGAATTTTAGACCAATATCCCTGATGAACATCGATGCAAAAATCCTCAATAAAATACTGGCAAACCGAATCCATCAGCACATCAAAAAGCTTATCCACCATGATCAAGTGGGCTTCATCCCTGGGATGCAAGGCTGGTTCAACATATGCAAATCAATAAATGTAATCCAGCATATAAACAGAACCAAAGACAAAACCCACATGATTATCTCAATAGATGCAGAAAAGGTCTTTGACAAAATTCGACAGCCCTTCATGCTAAAAACTCTCAATAAATTCGATACTGATGGAACATATCTCAAAACAATAAGAGCTACTTATGAGAAACCCACAGCCAATATCATATTGAATGGGCAAAAACTGGAAGCATTCCGTTTGAAAATTGGCACAAGACAGGGATGCCCTCTCTCACCACTCCTACTCAACATCATGTCGGAAGTTCCAGCTAGGGCAATCAGGCAAGAGAAAGAAATCAAGGGTATTCAGTTAAGAAAAGAAGAAGTCAAATTGTCCCTGTTTGCAGATGACCTGATTGTATATTTAGAAAACCCCATTGTCTCAGCCCAAAATCTCCTTAAGCTGATAAGCAACTTCAGCAAAGTCTCAGGATACAAAATCAATGTGCAAAAATCACGAGCATTCTTATACACCAGTAACAGACAAACAGAGATCCAAATCATAAATGAACTCCCATTCACAATTGCTTCAAAGAGAATAAAATACCTAGGAATCCAACTTACAAGGGATGTAAAGGACCTCTTCAAGGAGAACTACAAACCACTGCTCAGTGAAATAAAAGAGGACACAAACAAATGGAAGAACATTCCATGCTCATGGATAGGAAGAATTGATATTGTGAAAATGGCCATACTGCCCAAGGTAATTTATAGAATCAATGCCATCCCCATTAAGCTACCAATGACTTTCTTCACAGAATTGGAAAAAACTGCTTTAAAGTTCATATGGAACCAAAAAAGAGCCCGCATTGCCAAGACAATCCTAAGTCAAAAGAACAAAGCTGGAGGCATCATGCTACCTGACTTCAAAGTATACTACAAGGCTACAGTAACCAAAACAGCATGGTACTGGTACCAAAACAGAGATATAGATCAATGGGACAGAACAGAGTCCTCAGAAATAATACCACACCTCTACAGCCATCTGATCTTTGACAAACCTGAGAGAAACAAGAAATGGGGAAAGGATTCCCTATTGAATAAATGGTGCTGGGAAAGTTGGCTAGCCATAAGTAGAAAGCTGAAACTGGATCCTTCCCTTACTCCTTCTACAAAAATTATTTCAAGATGGATTAGAGACTTAAATGTTAGTCCTAATACCATAAAAACCCTAGAAGAAAACCTAGGTAATACCATTCAGGACATAGGCATGGGCAAGGACTTCATGTCTAAAACACCAAAAGCAACGGCAACAAAAGCCAAAATTAGATCCCATTGAGAAATGGGATCTAATTAAACTAAAGAGTTTCTTCGCAGCAAAAGAACCTACCATCAGAGTGAACAGGCAACCTACAAAATGGGAGAAAATTTTTGCAATCTACTCATCTGACAAAGGGCTAATATCTAGAACCTACAAAGAACTCAAACAAATTTAGGAGAAAAAAACCAACAACCCATCAAAAAGTGGGCAAAGGATATGAACAGACATTTCTCAAAAGAAGACATTCTTACAGCCAAGAGACATATGAAAAAATGCTCATCATCACTCGCCATCAGTGAAATGCAAATCAAAACCACAATGAGATACCATCTCACACCAGTTAGAATGGCAATCATTATAAAGTCAGGAAACTACAGGTGCTGGAGAGGATGTGGAGAAATAGGAACACTTTTACACTGTTGGTGGGATTGTAAACTAGTTCAACCATTATGGAAAACAGTATGGCGATTCCTCAAGGATCTAGAACTAGAAATACCATATGACCCAGCCATCCCATTACTGGGGATATGCCCAAAGGATTATTAGTCGTGCTGCTATAAAGACACATGCACACGTATGTTTATTGCTGCACTATTCACAATAGCAAAGACTTGGAATCAACCCAAATGTCCATCAGTAACAGACTGGATTAAGAAAATGTGGCACATATCCACCATGGAATACTATGCAGCCATAAAAAAGGATGAGATCATGTCCTTTGTAGGGACATGGATGCAGCTGGAAACCATCATTCTCAGCAAACTATCGCAAGAACAGAAAACCAAATACTGCATGTTCTCACTCATAGGTGGGAATTGAACAATGAGATCACTTGGACACAGGAAGGGGATCATCACACACCGGGTCTTATTGTTCGGAGGGGGTGGGGGGAGGGATAACATTAGAAGATATACCTAATATAAATGACGAGTTAATGGGTGCAGCACACCAACAGGGCACATGTATACATATGTAACAAACCTGCACTTTGTGCATATGTACCCTAGAACTTAAAGTATAATTTTAAAAAATAGTATTACATATTAAATGGTATAAATATCCCAATTAAAAGACAGGGATCATCATAAGATTAAAAAAAAAAGAAATCCAATATGACACCTACATAAATCCACTTAATTTACAAATGATATAAAAGGTTAAAAGTAATAGGATGGAAAACGTATATCATGCAATCAGTCATCAAAATAATGCTGGAGTGACGATATTAATTTCAAACAAAGTAGATGCCAGAGCAATGAATATTATCTGGGATAAGGAGAGTCATTTCATTATGATAAAGAGCTCAATTCTTCAAGGGGATGTAATAATTCTAAATATGTACTTAATAACAGAATTCAAAATACGTAAAGAACTGACAAATCGATTATACTGTAATCATAGACAAGTCCACAATAATAATAGAGATGTCAACACATCCTCTCAAAAAAACTGATAGAACAAGTACAAAGAAATTCAGTAAGGATATAGGAGACGAACAACAGGTTCAACCAACCTAACCTATTGACATTTTTACAGTGCTGAACCAAACAACAACAGAATACACATTATTCTCAAGCATACATGGAATGTTTAAATAATAGGCCATAAACAAGTCTTAATAAATTAAAAAGTTTTGAAATAGCAGAAAGTATATTCTCTGACTGAAATGTAACTGAATTAGAAATCAATAACAGAAAGATATTGTGAAAATCTACACTTGAAAACTAAACATCATACTTCTAAATAACCCATGAGCCACAAGAACAAATTAAAAGGATAATCATAAATTATCTTGAAATGAATAACTATCCAAAACGTGTTTACATTTCTGGGATGCAGCTAAAGCAGCACTTAGATGAGAATTTACAGCACTGGATGTTATTTAAACAAAATCTCAGGCTAATAACATTAAGTTCCATCTTAAGAAGCAATATAAAGGTCAAATAAAGGCTGGGTGCGGTGGCTCACTCCTGTGACCCCAGCACTTTGGGAGGCCGAGGAGGGCAGATCACTTGAGGTCAGGAGTTCAAGACCATCCTGGCCAACATGGTGAAACCCCATCTCTACTAAAAATACAAAAATTAGCTGGGCATGGTGGCAGGTGCCTGTAATCCCAGCTACTCGGAAGGCTGACACAGGAGAATCGCTTGAACCCAGGAGGTGGAGGTTACAATGAGCCAAGAGCACACCACTGCACTCCAGCCTGGGCAACAGAGTGAGACTCCGTATCAAAAAAAAAAAAAAAAAAAAAATCAAATGAAACTCAGTGTAAGAATAAAAAAATAGCAAAAATCAGATAAGAAATCAATGAAATAACAGAAAAACAATAGAGAAAACCAATGTAGCCAGAAGCTAGGTTTTTGAGAAGATCAAAATATTGATTAATCTTTAGCCAGATTGATCAGGAAAGTAAGAAAGAAGACAAAAATTATCAAGATCAGGAATGAGAAGTGTGATATCACCATAGATTCTACAGATATTAAAAAATAGAGGCCGGGCATGGTGGCTCACGCCTATAATCCCAGCACTTTGGGAGGCCGAAGCGGGCGGATCATGAGGTCAGGAGTTCAAGACCAGCCTGACCAACATAGTGAAACCCTGTCTCTACTACAAATACAAAAAATTATCTGGGCATGGTGGCGGGTGCCTGTAATCCCAGCTACCCCGGAGGCTGAGTCAGGAGAATCACTTGAACCTGGGAGGCAGAGGTTGCACTGAGCTGAGATTATGCCATTGCACTCCAGCCCGGGCGACAGTGCGAGACTCTGTCTCAAAAAAAAAAAAAAAAAAATAGAGAAAAATTATTTTTAAAAAACGATATGTCAACACATTTAATAACTTGAATAAAGTAGAGAAATTCATTGAGAGACAACAGCTAGTCAAGAAGAAATAGATAATCTGACTAGCTCTGTATCTACCTTTGCAGTGTGAGGCCTAAAATTAAGGTCCAATATTATGTATTACCTTGACACCTGGTGAAATTAGGAGGATCTTAAATGGTGAATCCACAAGTTCCCTTCCCTCTCTGCTCCCATGGATAAGGCTCCCTAGGCAAACAATCCTCCTTATCGAGCAGACCAGATGCAGTTCCTGCTTATCTCTGAGTAGCAGGTCTTAGTTCTCTGTCAGGCTATAGAATTACTGAAACAAGCCAATCACATCCTCCCATGTGAACCTGGGGCACTTTAACAATACTACAAACTCTGCCTTTCACAGGCCCTGGTTTTCCAGTTTATTTCTGAGTGCAACACTTTGTATGTCACTGTATGGTGCATGGTATCTTCCTCTCTCAGGTTGTGAGTATATGTTACTAATAAATTGCTATCAGTGTCATTTGTCTGGTGTCGTGTCATATGCCAGCCGTTTCCATAAACCTAGGCAGGAATCCCTCCCTCACTAATGGGGTAAATAGCAGGTGATTAAAACACCCTTCAATACATTAAGCTTATACTTTAAAACCTTCCACAAAGAAAATTAAAGGCCCAGATGGATTTACTTGTGGATTCTACTAATCATATAAGGAAGAAATAATGCCACCTACACAATTTTTTTTCCAGAACATTAAAGAAATGGAATATTTTCTGACTTATTGCATGAGGCCAGCATTACCTGGGGAAAAGGGTAATGCATCATGACCAAAGAATGCAAAGGCAGTTTAACCTTAGAAAAACAAATCAATATAATTCACAATATTAACAAATTTGTAAAATAGTCATTTTAATAGATGCAGAAACATCATTTGGCAAATCCAGCATTCACTCCTGGTAAAACTCTTACCAAACTAGAAACAGAAGCAATCTTCCTCAACTTGATAAGAAAACGGCATCTATGAAAAACCTACAGGTAACTTGAAATGTAGTGATGAAGACTGAGTACTTTTCTCTTAAAATGAGAAAAAAGTGGACAAATGTGTTGTCCATTGGTTAATATAACCAGTGCAATAATACAAGAAAAAATGTTAATAAAAGGGTCAGAAGAAAAACTTGGAAAGGAGTAAGTAAAACTGTCTCTTCTGTCTATGAAGATATGATCATCTTCATAAAATAATCCTATAGAAACTGCAGAAACACCTCATTACTATATCTACAAAAATTACTTGCCTTTCTATATACTACTAACAAACAATTTGATATTTAAATAAAAATACCAGCATGATAACATTAAAAGCATGAAATACTTAGGGATAAATCTCACAAAAGGTGGCAAAACCTATACACTGAAAATTGTACCAAGAGATTTTTGAGGATGATCTAAATAAATGGATAGTTATGTCATATTCAGGTGGAAGACTCGATTTTGTTAATACCTGAACTGATCTAGAAACACAGATTCAATAAATACTCCAAATGACTATTTTGTAGCTAATTCCAAATCTCATATGAAATTACAAAGGATGCAAAATAGCCAAAATGACTTTTAAAAAGAACAAATTTGGACAATTTACAGTAGAAAGCTACACTAATAAAGATAGTATAGTAATGGTACAAATATGGGCAAAAATATAGGCAAAAATGAATAGAATAGACATCAGCAATAGACCACACATGTATGTTCAATTGTATTTCAATAAAGGTGCAAAGGTAATTCAGTGCAAAAAAGACAATCTCTTCAATAACCAGTGATGGAAGAACCTGCTATCTATACCCATGCAGCACATCCTAGATAAAAATTAATTGGATCACAGATGTAAATGTAAAATGCAAAGCTATACAACTTCTAGAAGAAAATACAGAAAAATCTTTGTGACCATACAGTAGGCAACAATATCTTATATGAAACTCAAAAAGCTTGATGAAAGAAAAGTGACAAATTGGAATTCATTAAAACTAAGAACTTCTGTCCTTCAAAAGACATCATTAAATGAAGGAAAGGGTAAGCCACAGAACTAGAGGAAATATTAGAAAATCACATACCTAATAAAGGACTTGTATCTAGTGTACGTAAGGAACTATCAAAACTCAATAATAACAGAACAAGCAATCCAAATTTTTAAATGGGAAAAAAATGAACAGATGCTTTACTTAAGAAGATATATGAATGGCAAATGAGCACATAAAATGCTCAACATCGTTAGTCATTAGGAAAATGGAAATTACAACACAAAGACATACCATTCTATATTTATTAGAGTATCTCAAACTAAAAATCCTGACCACATCAAGTGTTCCTGAGGATGTGAAGAAACAGGAGCTCTCAAACATTGTTTGTGAATTGTAAAATGTTACAACCACTTTGGTAAACGGTTTGGCAGTTTTTAAAAAAGTCATACAAATACCTATCATATGATCCAGTCTTTACAACTCGGGGTTTTTATCCAAGAGTAATGAAAGCACATACTTACTATGTGAATGAACATGTACATTTAAATACTCATACCAGCTTTATTTTAGTAGCCGCAAACTAGAAACATCAACAGATGAGGGAAATGTAGTACGTCTGTACAATTAAATACCACTCAAAAATAAAATGAGTGAACTTTTGTTATGTGGAACAATATCATTAATAATTACGGTGAGGAAAAGATGCCAGATAAAAGAGGACATACTGTTTGATTCCATTTATACGAAATTCTAGAAAATGCCAACCAATTTACCCAAAGAGTCTGTAAGCGATTATCCTGGGCTGGGATCAGAGCAGGCTAGAAATAGAGGTGAGGAGTATAGACTACAAAGAACCATGAGGAAACTCTTGGTGATGATAGATGTCTTTATTACCTTTATTTTGGTGTTTTCACAGATGCAATCAAGCTTCAAAACTTCTCAAACTGACAACTTAAACATGTGAAGTTTATGTTATGTTAATTATATCTCAATAAAGGTATTAAAAATATGTTCCATTCAGTAAAAGTGCAAAATCTTTAGCTGTGCTTTCTCATCTAAGATTAGATGATGCTGGCAGATTATTTTGGCTCTATTTTATTTCCAATTCTATGGCCTGAAAAATCTAGCTATGGTAGTATCTTTCCTCACACGTATTTATGTCAGGTACTGTACTAAGGTCTGAGATAAGTAATAAGATAATGAGTAAGGTAGATAGTGAGAATGTTCTGGAGCTCACTGTCTATTGAAAGCAACATAAAGTAACACAAACTGCAACAAACTGTGATATAAATGTTTATTATGAGAGGGGAATTTGGGATCTCCTGACAGTTGACAGGATGAAAATTTCTTCTGGTTTGGTAGTGGGGAAGATTCTAAAGCTTCATGGAAGTAGTGATTTGTAAGCTGTATCCTAAGACTCAGAAGGAGTTATCTGTTTAGAGAAGGGGTAAGAATTGTCCCAGAAGAAGGAATAGGAACAACACATATGATATCCTGGAAGCTAGAGTGAACGTGAAGGAAAGATTTCTATTCAGACCTTAATAGAAGATTACATATTACATGTGTTTAGATGGATGACCTTGCCTTTGGACTACAAGCCCATGAAAAGCAATAAATCTGTCTAATGTATTTGTGAATCCTGTGTGCCCAGGACAATTTCAGACACATATTATATGTTTCATAAATGCACACTGAATAAGCAAATCCTGCATAAAATTATTCATTCAAGAACTATATTTGAACAATATGCGTGTGTCAAACAGTTTAATGGAAATCCTGTTAACATAAAATTTAAACAGCCGGGAATGGTGGCTCACGCCTGTAATCCCAGGACTTTGGGAAGCCAAGGAGGGTGGATTATCTGAGGTCAGGAGTTCGACACGAGCCTGGCCAACATGGTGAAATCCCGTTTCTACTAAAAATACAAAAAAAAAATTAGCTGGGCGTGGTAGCGCATGCCTGTAATCCCAGATATTTGGGAGGCTGAGGCAGGAGAATCACTTGAGCCCAGGAGGTGGAGGTTGCAGTGGGCAGAGATCACACCATTGTACTCCAGCCTGGGCAACAGAGCAAGACTCCATCTCAAAAAAAAATTTTTTTAAAAACATATATCTCTTCAGAAATAATTGAATCAACACTGAGATGGCCACCATCAATATATTTTCCATGCTTCCACGATTGGCACACAATGAGCACTCAGTACAAATGAATCCTATCCTGGTTAGGATTTTAATAATACATCCAGAGAATTTTCAGCCACAGTAGCTACACTCTTACCATTTCACTGAGCTGTCCTGTAAGATAGTATTTTCAAAATCTAATTGACTACCTTAAAAATAGTAAGATAAGTCTTTCTTATATTAGGTAGAAAATGTGAATTGATAGACTATTGAGAAACATTTCTGTTAACAGCCAAAGCCAGTTCAAATAAATGTGAAAAATCACAAGGCTGCATCTCCAGGGGGCACATTCTTGGGATTTAACACATTTCCACTTCAAATAATTGTTATAAATTTAAAATGGATTGCTCTAGTTTTAGGATGTTGTATGTAATTCCCCTAGTAACCACAAAGAAAATATCTACAAAATATACACAAAATGGAAATCAGAAGGGAATCAAAATGCGTCACTACAAAAAAAAAAAAAAAATTAAACACACAAAAAGGCAGTAAGGGCAGAAATGAGAAACTATAAAGCTGTAAGACATACAAAAACAGGTAAACAATGAATTACTAAATCTTTCCCTATCAGTAATTACCTGAAATGTAAGTGGATCAAACTTGTCAAGGAAAAGTCTTAGATTGGCAGAATGTATTAAAAAACAGGATCTATTCTCAAAGAACTTAAAAAAGAGCTACCGTTCAACTCAGCAATCCCATTACTGAGAATATACCTGATATAGTTTGGATGTGTCCCTATCAAAATCTCATATTGAAATGTAATCCACAGTGTTGGAGGTGGAGCCTGATGGAAGGTAATTGGATCATGGGGGTGGATCTATTATGAATGATTTGGCACCATCCCTCTTGGTACTGTACTCAAGATAGTGAGTGAGTTCTTGTAAAATCTGGAGGTCTCCCCTCCAGTGTTATGCTTCTTGTACAGGCTGCAGAAACAAGAGCCAAATAAAACTCCTTTCTTTATAAATTACCCAGTCTCAGGTATTTCTTTACAACAATGCAAGAAGATACTAATATAATATCCAAAGGCAAATAGATCATTATAGAAAAAAGTCACATGCACTCATATGTTCATCGCTGTGCTATTCACAATAACAAAGATGTAGAATCAACTCTGGGGTCCATCAATGTTGGACTAAATAAAGAAAATATGGTGCATATACACCATGAAATACTATGCAGCCATAAAAAGAGTGAAATCATGTTTCCTGTACTTTGCAGCAACATGAATGGAGCTGGAGGCCATAATCCTAAGCACCTTAATGCAGGAACAGAAACCCAAATACTGCATGTTCTCATAAGTAAGAGCTAAACATTGAGCACGTATGGACATAAATATGAGAAAAGCAGACACCACAGACTACTAGAGGGGGAAGGCTAGAGGAAGACTGACTGTCAGTTGAAAAACTACCTATTTGGGTACTATACTCACTAACTGGGTGCAATATACCTATGTAACAAACTTGTGCATGCACTCTCTGTATCTAAAAGAAAAAGTGAAATTTAAGAACCCATGAAACAGCCAGACCCAGTGGCTCACGCCTGTAATCCCAGCACTTTGGGAAGCTAAGGCCAGGGGATCGCTTGAGTCCAGGAGGTTGAGACTACCCTGGGCAACATGGCGAATCCCCATCTCTAAAAAAAAAAAAAAAAAAAAAAAAAAAAATACAAAAATGAGCCGGGCGTGGTGGCATGCACCTGTAGTCCCAGCTACTCAGGAGGCCGAGGTGGGAGGATTACTTGACTCGGTGGGGATGGGGCGGAGGTTGCAGGGAGCCGAGATCGTGCCACTGCACTCTGGCCTGGGTGACAGAGCCAACGGGACCGTGTCTCAAAAAACAAACAAACCAAACACCATAAAACAAAAACTTAAAAATTGAATACAAAGGAAAAACAAAAACAGTTTCTAACTATATACTGTCTACCAGAAACTCACTTTAAACCTAGGGCGTGCGTAGTTTAAAAGTGAAATGATCACAACAGATATTCCATAAAAATAATAAGCAAGAATAATAAGCAAAAGGGAGTAGGAGAGGTGATATTGATATTGGACAAAATTACATTAATCAGACAAAAACCATTAGACAAAATTCAAAGTGGATCAAAGATCTAAATGTTAAGTGCTAAAACTATAAAACTTGTTGAAGAAAATATAGGAGAAAAACTTCATGACAATAAATTTGGCAGCGATTTCTTAGATATGATACTAAGAGCACAGGCAACAAAGGAAAAAATAGATATATTGGACTTTATCAAAATTATAAACTTTTGCACATTAAAAATACTATCAAGAAGCCAGGCACAGTGGCTCACGCCTGTAATCCCAGCACTTTGGGATACTGAGGAGGGTGGATCACTTGAGGTCAGGAGTTCGAGATCAGCCTAGCCAACATGGTGAAACCCTGTCTCTACCAAAAATACAAAAATTAGCCAGGCATGGTGGTGCATGCATGTAATCCCAGCTACTCGGGAGGCTGAGGCAAGAGAATCGCTTGAACCCAGGAGGTAGAAGTTGCAGTGAGCCGAGATCGTGCCACTGCACTCCAGCCTGGGCACCAGAATGAGACTCTGTCTCAAAAAAAAAAAAAAAAAAAAAAATACTATCAAGAGAATGAAAACAAAACCCATAAAATAGGGGAGAATATTTGTAAATCATATATCAGATAAGAGATTAATATCTAGACTATATAAAATACCCCTATAGTCAACAACAACAACAAACAAATAGTTAAAAATAAGCAAAGTGCTTGAATAGACACTTCTCCAAAGAAGCTACACCAATGGTGAAAAAATACATGAAAAGATACTCAACATCACTAGTCATTAGGGAAGTGCAAATCAAAATCACAATGAGATATCACTTCATACTCATTAGGATGGCTACTATCAAAAACAAAAAAGAAAAATATGGAGTGTTGTTAAGGAAGTGGCTACATTGTAACAGTGCCTCATTGCTGTCGGGAATGTAAAATGGTTCAGTTGCTATGGAAAAGATTATGGTGTTTCCTCAAACATTTAAACATAGAATTACCATGTTCCAGCTCTGGGTATATACCCCAAAGAATTGAACACAGGCTTGTACAAATCTTTGTACACCAATGTTCATAGCAGCATTTTTCACAATAGCCAAAAGTGGAAACAATCCTAATGTCTGTGGATGGATGAATGAATAAATAAAATGATTTTACTCACCACTGCCTTTGCATCAATGCAAATGACAACACAATGAAAGTGCGCAATAATGCTTTAATATTTTAAGAAAATACCGAGTCTTCAACTCCCAGCGCCAGCGACACAGAAGACCGGTGATTTCGGCATTTTCAACTGAGGTACTGGGTTCATCTCACTGGGGAGTGCCGGACGATTGGTACTGGTCAGCTGCTGCAGCCCGACCAGCGAGAGCTGAAGCAGGGCGAGGCATTGCCTCACCTGAGAAGCGCAAGGGGGAAGGGAATCCCTTTTCCTAGCCAGGGGAACTGAGACACACAACACCTGGAGAATCGGGTAACTCCCACCCCAATACTGCGCTTTGAGCAAA
>NC_037689.1:7778951-7790157 GCF_003255815.1 Theropithecus gelada
TCCCCCAAATATAAAAAAAAAAAAAAAAAAAAAAAAAAAAAAAAAAAAAAAAAAAAAAAAAAAAAAAAGAAATGTTAAAAGGATAGTACAAGAAATTCACATTTACACTTTACTCCTTCACTAAAATTCCTTAGTTGTTAACATTTTACCATCTGATTTATCATGTTATCTCTCCCTTTCTTGTTCCCTCTCTCTCTGTACACACATATATACACACAAATAAGCACACATGTAACTTTGTTTCTGAACCATTTGGGAATAAGTTGCAGACTTTATGTCTTACTTCTAAATAATTCATTATGGTTCCTAAGAATAAATGTAATCATCAAAATAAGAAAGTTTACATTGATGAAAATATCTAAGTTACAGAGTTTGTATGAACTTCACCAGTTTTTCTAATAATACCTTTTATAGCATTTTTCTGCTAATGAAAAGCTCATTTCAGCATCACACCTTGTATTTAATTGTCATGTCACTATTGTCTATTTCACTCCAAACAGTTTCTCAGTTTTTTTTTTTCTTTTACATCTTGTTGTTTTTCAATAGTCTGGGATAATTTTCTTTTGAGACAGAGTCTTACTCTGTCACTCAGGCTGGAGTGCAGTGGTGTGATCATAGCTCACTGAAGCCTCAACCTCCTGAGCTCAAGCAATACTCCCACCTCAGCCTCCTGAGTAGCTGGGAGGACAACCATGTGCCACCACGCCAGGCTAATTTTTGTATTTCTTTTTTTTAGAAACAGGGTCTTGCTATGCTGCCCAGGCAGGTCTCAAACTCCTGAGCTCAAGCAATCCTCCCGCTTTGGCCTCCCAAAATGCTGAGATGACAGGCGTGAGCCACGCCTGCTAGTTTGGGCTAATTATATTGTAGGGTGTCCTTCATTTGGGGTTTAGCTGATTGTTTTCTCATGATTCTATGTAAGTTAGGCATATATGGCAGGAACACCACACATGTCTTTCTCATTACATCATAAAAGACAGCATATGATATGGATTGTCCCAATATTGATTCTGGCAACCTGATCACGTGGTTAAAGTGTGTCTGCCAGCTTACTCCAATGCAAATTGATTATTTTTCCTTTGTAATTATTACCTATTTTATGGGAGTTGCGTTGAGAACTTGTAGCTGTCCCATTAATCACAAAGCTTCCATACACTACTTTTAGTGTCCATTAATGATTCTTGTCCTAGACAATTATTATATGATAGTTATAAAATGGTGTTTTTCTAACTGTATCATTTCTTCTACATTTATTAGATGGGATTCTACTGTAACGAAGAGCTTTTCCTTTATTTATTTACTTATAGTACAGATTAATGGATTCTTATTTTATTCAATTTTTTATAACTCATTGTTACAATTATTTATTCTAAAGCTCAAATTTCCTGGGTTTAAGCAATGTGAGCCCCATTCAAGCTGGTTCTATATCCTTTTGACAAGTCTATGTAACTTTTTGAGTGCTGCCTTACTTTCTGTCCCATTAAGATGTTCCACATTAACCTTATGCTTTCCATACTTTATCCCTGGAATCAATGGTTTGTTCAAGGACCCCTGGCTCCTTTCATTACGAAATGATAGTTAGAAACAATTATCTGGGTGTTAGATATTCTCATTGCAACTGAGAAAAACAACGCATTTTTATTATGTTCTCTGTTTCTTGCCTTACTATGTCCTGGAACTGTAAGTGTTGGAATAAAAATCTACTAGCTCCAGTATAATATTTAGAAAACTAGTAGAACCTTGGTTTCCAATTTTTCTGGAGTGAGTAGAGCAGATCCTGGACAATTGGCTAAAATGGAAGGCAAAAGGAAGCACCTTCTTTCTTGCAGGTGAGCAGAGCAGATCCTGGACAACTGTCTAAAAACAAATATCTAAAATGCTTTAGATATTTGCTGTATGACTTACCACTGATTTCTGCTTGTATTTCAGGAGCAATTTTCCTTTGAGGGTAAGGACTTATTTTGTCTATAAAGCAACTTTTCATCACTTTTCTTAACTGGAACCGGAAATGTAACCTAGAGAGAAAAAATAAAGATATTTAGATTGTAGTATGTCAAAACTTAGTTGTTTTAGTCTGGCTCTGGGACAATGGCATAGGCTTACTTTTCCCTGTTGCTTCCCTCTAAATACAACTAAAATCTTGAAAATAATTTAACAGATTCTCAAATATAGGAAGAAGAAGGTAGACTGGATAGGAGCCTCAGGACTTGAGGACGACACCACAAGGAGCTCCCCAGGTTTTCTTTATATCACTCGTATATCCCAAACTGGGTCTCTGGGAGGTGCGCAACCCAGAAACTGCCAATAGGCTAGACCAAAAATAGATAAACAATAAAGAACTGCAAAAGAAAAGCCTGCTTTCTCTGAACAAAGGTTCAGGAAAGGGAAAGCTTAGCAAGAACTTAGCAGGGAGATTCATATCCAGTGGCAGCAGCTGGTTGATCTGCCAGCAGTAGCTGCACCAGCAAAGCTGCAGGAGAGAAGACCAATCCATCCCCCACACCTGCACCAGCCAGCAGCAATGACAGGATCAGACCTGCCCACAGCAGTAACAGCGGGACCCAGATAGGTTAACATACTCTCTGCCGCATACCAGGAGGCCAGAGATGAACCCTTCCACCTGACATGCTAATGCCAGCTGGCCAGGTGTCTTCCAGCACTCCACCCAACTGCAGAGGGCAGCCTAAGGCCAGTGTCTCCTGATCTTCTACCTATTGGTAGACAGCTACCTACATCCAGTGGGTCCTGGTCCTATACCCAATGGCTTAAGGCAATCCAGGCCTGGTGTCTCCTGCCTCTTTACCCAGTGGCAGAAGGTGAACTGGGCTGGGGTCTCCTAACCTTCCACCCAGACTCATGGCTCCTGCTCCTCCACACAATGGCAGAAGGCAGCCCACTCCTGTCTGCACTGGTAGAGATAAAGTGGAAAGTTCACGGGTGATGGGGGGCTGGAAAAAGAAAATCAGGGGAAACACTTTCTGCGCCATTGCTCTGGATTCCCCATAACTCACTTTATGACACTTGGAAGGCAAAAGGAAGCACCTTCTTTTTTCCAGGTGGTACCAGCAGGAACTTAAGCAGAGACAGAAGAGTAATGAAAAAGTGAAGAAAGCTTAGGAGATACATAGAGCTGTTGGGGACCAGCCTCAACACCACCTGTAAGGTACCCAAAGTCTGGTGGCGACAAAGGAACGAGAAGAGACAGGTTAAGAGTTCATAAAGGTGGGAACCAGGGGGCCAGTGGCAAAATAGAGGCTGCAAAAGGCCCAGAGTTCTGGTCTCCACACTATTTATTGAGTACAGTCACTTACATCTAAGAAGCAGATGTTCAGGGCGAAAGAGTGAAAGGGAGGCAGTGCGTCATAGGCGTAATCTATAGCAATAGAGGTTTAAATGAATCTCCTTTGTGCTCAAACAGCATATCTTTAACTTATCGGAGAGTAGCTAGTGGGAGCGGGCTTAACTAGGAGCCTGCACGTCTGGCCACATTCCAATGCTTCAGAGGAGTGTCTTTCTCCTTGAACACAGTGTTTATGGATAAGAGAGCAAATCTCGCTCAGAGCCTAGGAACATAATGGCAATAAAAAGGCTTTCCTCCTCAGAGGCCTCTTGTGACTTTCTACAACTTACTGTCCTATATTTTTATGGCCAGTTTATACAGGCACCCCATAAGCCTTTTTCCCAACATAGAGCACCACCAAGCAATGCAATATATGACTTACGTGAGTTCCAGAAGGAAATTATCTCAACAAATAAAGGCCATATATGAAAAGTTCAGAGCTCACATCATACTTAATGGTGAAAAAGTGAAGGCTTTTCCTATAAGATCAGGGACAAGACAAGGATGCCTTTTCACCACTTCTATTCATCGTAGTACCGGTAGTCCTATTCAGAGCAATTAGTCAAAAAATAATAATAATAATTCAAGGGAACCAAATCAGAAAGTAAAAAGTAAAATTGTCCCTTTTGCAGGTAATATGATCTTATATTTAGAAAACCCTAAAGATTCCTCGAAAAATTGTTAGAACTAATAAATATATTCAATAAAATTGCAGGATACAAATTAACATATAAAAATCAATTGTATCTCTATACACTAATAACGAATTATCTAAAAAGGAAATTAGGAAAACAAACCCATTTACAAGAACACCAAAAAGAATAAAATACATAGATTAAAAACTTACTGAAGGAGGTGAAAGACTTGTATACAGAAAATTACAAAATATTGATGAAGAAAATTAAACAAGAAACAAACAAAGGGAAGTGTTCATGGATCTGAAGACTTAATAGTGTTAAAATATCCCTAATACCCAGAGTAATCTACAGATTCAGTGTAAACCTATCAAAATTCGAATGGCATGTTTGTTTACGGAAATAGAAAAAGTAATTCTAAACTTCACCTGGAACCACAGAAGACCATAAATACCCAAATCAATCTTGAGAAGGAAAAACAAAACTGATTTTATAATGTATTATAAAGCTACAGTAATCAAAATAGTATGGTACTGGCATAAAAACAGACATATAGGTTAGATGTGGAAGCTCGTGCCTATAATCCCAGCACTTTGGGAGGCTGAGGTGGGGTGATTACTTGAGCCCACGAGTTCGAGACCAACCTAGGCAACATAGGGAGACCCCATCTCTATAAAAAGGAAAAAAATTAGCCAGGTGTGGTGGTATGCACCTTTGGTCCCAGCTACGCTGGAGGCTGAGGTGAGAGGATCACTTGAGCTTGCGAGGTTGAGACTGTAGTGAGCTGTGATTGTGCCACTGCACTTTAGCCTGGGCATCAGAGTGAGACCCTGTCTCAAAATAAAACAAAACAAAATGAAACCCAAAACCAGACATATCAAAAAACTGACAAATCAGACAAAGGGACACAATAGAGAGCCTGAAAATAATACCAGACGTATATGGTCAAGTGATCTTCAACAAGGGTGCCAGGAATACATAATGAGAAAATGATGGTATCATCAAAAAACAGTATTGGGAAAACTAGCTATCCACATGCAAAAGAATGAAATTGGATCTTATCTCACAATATGTACAAAAATAAACTCAAAATGAATTAAAGACTTAAACATAAGACCCCAAACTTTAAGATTTCTGGAAGAAAACATAAAGAAAAAGCTTTATGCTATTGATTTTGTCGATGATTTCGTGGGTATGACACTAAAATCATAGCCAAAAAAAAAAAAAAAAATCCCCAGGAAACAATCAACAGAGTGAAAAGGCAACCATAAAGGAATCAATCATCAAATCAATTCTTAAAAACAGGTGTATCTCTACAGATGTGAAAATTAAACACACTACTAAGTAATAAATGGGTCAAAGAGAAGTCTCAAAATTAAAATTAAAATACATACAACTGATGAAAATGAAAGACAACATATCAATATATGTAGGATGCAGCTGAAGAAATGCTGAGAAAATTTATAGCAGTAAATGAAAAAATGTTTTTTAAAATAACCTAAGGTCTCACATCAAGAAAGTAGAAAAACAAAAGAAAACTAAAATTTAAAATATGGGCAGAAGGAAAGGAATAATAAAGACAAGAACACCGGCCAGGTGTGGTGACTCACACTTGTAATCCCAGCACTTTGGGAAGCCGAGGAGGGTAGATCACCTGAGGTCAGGAATTCAAGACCAGCCTTGCAAACATGGTGAAACCCTGTCTCTACTAAAAATACAAAAATTAGCTGCACATGGTGGTGCGTGCCTATAATCCCAGCTACTTGGGAAACTGAGGCTGGAGAATCACTTGAACCCGGGAGGCACAGGTTGCAGTGAGCAAGATCACACCCACTGCACTCCAGCCTGGGTGACAGAGGGAGATTCTGTCTCAAAAAAAAAATAATAATAATTAAAAAATAAAGACAAGAACACAGATTAATGAAATTGAAAACATGACAATAATATAGAAAATCAATGAAACAAAAAGCTGGTTCTTCGGAAAAAAATCACCAACATTGACAAGTCTTTAGTAGACCGAACGAAAAAAGAAAAAAATACACAAATCAACAATATCAGTAATTAAATAGGAATATCATTACAGATCATGAAAATATGAAAATAACCAGAGTAGGCCTGGCACAGTGGCTCATGTCTGTAATCCTAGCACTTTGGGAGGCTGAGGCAGGCAGATCATCTGAGGTCGGGAGATTGAGACCAGCCTGACCAACATGAGGAAACCCCGTCTCTAATAAAAATACAAAATTAGCCCGGTGTGGTGGCACATGCCTGTAATCCCAGCTACTCAGGAGGCTGAGACAGGAGAATGGCTTGAACCTGGGAGGTGGAGATTGCATTGAGCTGAGATTGCACAGTTGCACTCCAGCCTGGGAAACAAGAGTGAAACTCCGTCTCAAAATAAATAAATAAATAAATAAAAATAAAATAAAATAAAATAAAATAAAATGACCAGAGTAACTACTTTGAAAACTATAAAAAGAGTATAATTAATGGATATTATGATAATTAAGTACTTTATGACAAATTCCTTGAAAAACACAAATTACCAACACTTGCCAGTATGCAATTGATCATCTGAAGGGCTCTAACAATTAAAAGGAAGTGACTTTTACTAAAAGCTCCTGATAAAAAAAATCTGCAAAGCCAGATTGTTTCACTTTCTAATAATAAATATTCACTGGAATATTATGAATTTTTTAATATACTTTAAGTTCTAGGGTACATGTGCACAATGTGCAGGTTTGTTACATATGTATACATGTGCCATATTGGTGTGCTGCACCCATTAACTCATCATTTACACTAGGTATATCTCCTAATGCTATCCCTCCTCCAGTCCCCCACCCCACGACAGGCCCCGGTGTATTATGAATCTTTAAAGGAAGAACTAATACCAGTTTTACACAATCTCCTGAAGAAAACAGAAAAGGAAGAAAAGCTCCCAACACATTTTATGAAGCCAGTATTACCCTGATACCAAAACCATACAAAGTCAATGCGAAGAGAAAACTATAGAGTAATACCTCTCATGAATTTAGATGCAAAGGTCCTCAACAAACACTAACCAAATGAACCCAAAAATATATTAAAAATTATGCCTATGACAAAGTGGGATTTATTCCAGGGTTTCGAGGCTCCTGGATCAATATTCAAAAGTCAATCAGTATAATTCAACACATCAAAGAGCAAAAAAAGAAAAATCCTATCAATAGTTACAGAGAGTTTGTCAAAAGCCAAAAGTCCCAAAACTTGATAAGGAATACCTATAAGAAAAATGCTAATATACTTAATGATAAAAACTAAATGTTTTCCCCTAAGATTGGGAACAGGGCAAAGATTTATGATCTTACCACTTTTACTCAACATGACACCAGGTCCAGCTGGGGCAGTAAAGCAAGATTTTTAAAAAGTTATACAAATTGGGGAAGAAATTAAATTATCTCTATTTGCAGATGATATGATTGTCTATGTATAAATTTCCAAGGAGTCTACCAAAAAGTCTTAGTATTAATACGAGAGAAAAATTCTAGTACTTAGTGTAAGTGAGTTCAGCCGTATCACAGGATAAAAGATCGATACATTAAAATTAATCCTATTTATTTATAGTAATAGTGAACATGAGGAAAGCAAATTAAAAACAGTACCATTTACAATTACTGCAAAGAAAACAAACCACTTAGTGCTATGGACTGAATTGTGTCCTCTCCCCACCAAATTCATCTGTTGAGGCCTTAAACCCCAATGCAAGTATATTTAGAGATGAGGCCTTTAGGAGATAATTAAAGTTAACTGAGGTCATAATGATGGGTTCCTAATTTGATAGGATTGGTAGATTTATAGGAATAGGAAGGGATCTCTCTCTCTCTCTCTTTCTCTTGCTCTCTTTCCCTGCTTTTCTCTGTGCATGCACAGAGAAAGGTCATCTGAGTACAGAAAGAGAGCCCTCACCAGAACCTGACCATGCTGATACCATGATCTCTGATTTCCAGTCTCTGGAACTGTGAGAAAATAAATTTCTATTGTTTAAGCCACCCAGACTATGGGATTTTGTTATGGCAGCCCAAGTAGACTAAGAAACATAGTTATGAATTCAACAAAACATTAACAGTATTTGTATGCTGAAAATTATTACAATATACTGATGAAAACAATCAAAGAAGAAGTAAATAAATGGTGAAGTGCACTGTGTTAATTGACTGGAAGACTCAACACAGTAAAGGTGTCGATTCTCCACAAACTGATCTATAGGTTTAGCAGTTCCTATCTAAATCCCAGCAAAATTTTTGTAGACATAGACAAGCTTATTCTAAAATTTGTATGGAAAGACACAGGTCCTAGAATAGCTTCAATAATCTTGAAAAAGAACAAAAATTTGAGGAATTACTCTATCTGATAATAAGGCTAGTAGTCAAGACAGTGTGGTATTGGAGCAGGTATGGATGCACAGATCAATGAAACACAATAGAGAATCCAGAAATAAAACGACACAAATATGCTCAACTGATTTTTGACAATGGTGGAAGAGCAATTCAGTGGAGAAAGGATAGCCCTTTCAATAAAATGGTGCTGAGGAAATTGGACATTCCTATGGGAAAAAAACAGAAAGTAAGAAAAAAAAAAAAAGACTTTATCTAAACCTAACACCTTATATAAAAATTAATTGAAAGTGGGCCGGGTGCAGTGGCTCATGCCTGTAATCCCAGCAATTTGGGAGGCTGAGGCGGGTGGATCACTTGAGCTCAGGAGTTTGAGACCAGCCTAGGTGACATGGTGAAACCTCATCTCTACAAAAAATACAAAAATTAGCCAAGCGTGATAGTGCACATCTGTATTCCCAGCTACTCGGGTGGCTGAGGTGGGAGAATCTTTTGAGTCCCAGAAGGTCAAGGTTGCAGTGAGCAGAGATTGGGCAACTGCCCCCCAGTCTGGGTGACAGAGCCAGACCCTGTCTCAAAAAAGTAATTGGAATAATAATTAACTGAAAGTGAATCACGTTAAAAGTTTGAGGAAAAATAAATGAGAAAATCTGTGTGATTCAGAACCAAAAAGTTCTCAGACACTTGTGAAGAGGATGAAAAAATAAATACAGACTAGAAGAAAATATTTACAAGCCATGTATCTAATAAAGAAATGCTATTTGGAATACAAATAACTCTTAAACTCAACAGTAAAAATGCGAAATAAACAAAGAAAAACCAACAAAAACCCAATTAGAAAATGGGCAAAGAACTCCAAGATGGCCAAATAGGAACAGCTCCAGCCTCCAGCTCCCAGCATGAGTGACACAGAAGACAGGTGATTTCTGCATTTCCAACTGAGGTACCGGGTTCATCTCACTGGGGTGTGTCAGACAGTGGGCACTGGTCCACCTGTGCAGCCCGGCCAGTGAGAGCTGAAGCAGGGCGAGGCATCGCCTCACCTGAGAAGCACAAGGGGGAAGGGAATTCCTTTTCCTAAGCAAATGGTACACTAGGAGATTATATCCCACACCTGGCCCAGAGGGTCCCACCCGACGGAGCCTCCCTCATTGCTAGCACAGCAGTCTGAGATCTAACTGCAAGGCAGCAGCGAGGCTGGAGGAGGGGCACCTGCCATTGCTGAGGCTTAAGTAGCTAAACAAAGCCGCTGGGAAGCTCGAATTGGATGGAGCCCACCATAGCTCAAGGAGGCCGGCTTGCCTCTGTAGACTCCTCCTCTGCGGATAGGGCATAGCTAAACAAAAAGCAGCAGAAACCTCAGCAGAGGTAAATGCCCCTGTCTGACAGCTTTGAAGAGAGCAGTGGATCTCCCAGCATGGAGGTTGAGATCTGAGAACAGACAGACTGCCTGCTCAAGTGGGTCCTTGACCCCTGAGTAGCCTAACTGGGAGACATCCTTCATTAGGTGAAGACCGACACCTCACACCTCACACAGTGGGGTACACCCCTGAGATGAAGATTCCAGAGCAAGAATCAGAGAGGAACACTCGCTGATCACAATATTCTATCTTCTGCAGCCTCTACTGCTGATACCCAGGCAAACAGGATCTGGAGTGGACCTCAAGCAAACTCCAACAGACCTACAGCTGAGGGTCCTGACTGTTAGAAGGAAAACTAACAAGCAGAAAGGACACCCATACCAAACCCCCATCAGTACATCACCATCATCAAAGACCAAAGGCAGATAAAACCACAAAGATGGGGAAAAAGCAGTGCAGAAAAGGTGAAAATTCAAAAAATCAGAGCGCATCTCCCCCTCAAAAGGAACGCAGCTCATAGCCAGCAATGGAACAAAGCTGGATGGAGAATGACTTTGACGAGTTGAGAGAAGAAGGCTTCAGTCGATGAAACTTCTCAGAGCTAAAGGAGGAACTACATAACCAGCGCAAAGAAACTAAAAACCTTGAAAAAAGAATGGATGAATGGATAACTAGAATAATCAATGCAGAGAAGAACTGACAGAGATGAAAACCATAACACGAGAACTATGTGACAAATGCACAAGCTTCAGCAACCGACTCGATCAACCGGAAGAAAGAGTATCAGCAATTGAAGATCAAATGAATGAAATGAAGTGACAAGAGAGGTGTAGAGAAAAAATAGTAAAAAGAAATGAACAAAGCCTCCAAGAAATATGGGATTATGTGAAAAGACCAAATCTATGTCTGATTGATGTGCCTGAAAGTGACGGGGAAAATGGAACCAAGTTGGAAAACACTCTGCAGGAGATCATCCAGGAGAACTTCCCCAACCTAGTAAGGTAGGCCAACATTCAAATTCAGGAAATACAGAGAATGCCACAAAGATACTCCTCGAGAAGAGCAACTCCAAGACACATAATTGTCAGAATCACCAAAGTTGAAATGAAGGAAAAAATCTTAAGGGCAGCCAGAGAGAAAGGTCGGGTTACCCACAAAGGGAAGCCCATCAGACTAACAGCAGATCTCTCGGCAGAAACTCTACAAGTCAGAAGAGAGTGGAGGCCAATATTCAACATTCTTAAAGAAAAGAATTTTCAACCCAGAATTTCATATCCAGCCAAACTAAGTTTCATCAGTGAAGGAGAAATAAAATCCTTTACAGACAAGCAAATGCTTAGAGATTTTGTCACCACCAGGCCTGCCCTACAAGAGACCCTGAAGGAAGCACTAAACATGGAAAGGAACAACAGGTTCCAGCCATTGCAAAAACATGTCAAAATGTTAAGTCCATCAATGCTAGGAAGAAACTGCATCAACTAGCGAGCAAAATAA
>NC_037689.1:7790539-7852889 GCF_003255815.1 Theropithecus gelada
TGTAGAGGGAAATTTATAGCACTAAATGCCCACAAGAGAAAGCAGGAAAGATCTAAAATTGACACCCTAACATCACAATTAAAATAACTAGAGAAGCAAGAGCAAACACATTCAAAAGCTAGCAGATTTTCCCAGCACCATTTATTAAATAGGGAATCCTTTCCTCATTTCTTGTTTTTGTCAGGTTTGTCAAAGATCAGATGGCTGTAGATGTGTGGTATTATTTCTGAGGGCTCTGTTCTGTTCCATTGGTCCATGTCTCTGTTTTGGTATCATAAGTTGAAAGCTGAAACTGGATCCTTTCCTTACTCCTTATATGAAAATTAATTCAAGATGGATTAGAGACTTAAATGTTAGACCTAAAACCATAAATACCCTAGAGGAAAACCAAGGTAATAACATTCAGGACATAGGCATGGGCAAGGACTTCATGTCTAAAACACCAAAAGCAATGGCAACAAAAGCCAAAATTGACAAATGGGATCTAATTAAACTAAAGAGCTTCTGCACAGCAAAAGAAACTACCATCAGAGTGAAAAGGCAACATACAGAATGGGAGAAAATTTTTGCAATCTACTCATCTGACAAAGGGCTGATATCCAGAACCTACAAAGAACTCAAACAAATTTACGAGAAAAAAACAAACAACCCCATCCAAAAGTGGGCAAAGGATATGAACAGACACTTCTCAAAAGAAGACATTCATACAGTCAACAGACACAAGAAAAAATGCTCATCATCACTGGCCATCAGAGAAATGCAAATCAAAACCGCAATGAGATACCATCTCTCACCAGTTAGAATGGCAATCATTAAAAAAATCAGGAAACAACAGGTGCTGGAGAGGATGTGGAGAAATAGGAACACTTTTACATTGTTGGTGGGACTGTAAACTAGTTCAATCATTGTGGAAAACAGTATGGCGATTCCTCAAGGATCTAGAACTGGAAATACCATTTGACCCAGCCATCCCATTACTGGGTATATACCCAATGGATTATAAGTCATGCTGCTATAAAGACACATGTACACGTTTGTTTATTGCAGCACTATTCACAATAGCAAAGACTGGGAATCAACCCAAATGTCCATCAGTGACAGACTGGATTAAGAAAATGTGGCACAAATACACCATGGAATACTATGCAGCCATAAAAAAGGATGAGTTTGTGTCCTTTGTAGGGACATGGATGCAGCTGGAAACCATCATTCTCAGCAAACTATCACAAGAACAGAAAACCAAATACCACATGCTCTCAATCATAGGTGGGAATTGAACAATGAGATCACTTGGACACAGGAAGGGGAACAACACACACTGGGTCCTATTGTGGGGAGGGGGTAGGGTGGAGGGATAGTATTTGGAGATACACCTAATGTAAATGACCAGTTAATGGGTGCAGCACACCAACATGGCACATGTATACATATGTAACAAACCAGCACGTTGTGCACATGTACCCTAGAACTTGAAGTATAATAATAAAAAAAGAAAATAAGTCAGTCATAATTCATGTAAGTATTGCACATCCTGGAATATTTCCTTCTAGTCTTTTTTCTTTGTGTATACATTTGATGGAGGAATGTGCTTATAAGTGTTATGGAATTGGAATATTACCTTTGTCTTTGATTTTTTTTCAACTTAGGCTTTATTGTTGGAATTTCAGAAATTATTAGATAGTAATTACTACTTTACATAAATTTTTGTGCAATAATAATTATTTCCATGGCATGAATTTCTGAAATGGTATTAAAATGTCCAAGGGTATAAATCTTTTAAAATATGTGATACATATCACCCAATTATCTTCCAGAAATTGTTTTCCAGTTTACACTCTCCGTAGCAACTATGTCCTTTATAAAGTCAATTTCACCAATACAGAATATGTTCAATTGCTGACAAATTCTGTGAAATAATTATATTAAATATTTTATCTAAAAAAAAATACTAGCAGAAGGCAAGAAATAACTAAGATCAGAGCAGAACTGAAGGAGATAGAGACACAAAACACCCTCCAAAAAATCAATGAATCCAGGAGCTGGTTTTTTGAAAAGATCAACAGAATTGATAGACCACTAGCAAGACTAATAAAGAAGAAAAGAGAGAAGAATCAAATAGACACAATAAAAAATGATAAAGGGGATATCACCGCCGACCCCACAGAAATACAAACTACCATCAGAGAATACTATAAACACCTCTATGCAAATAAACTAGGAAACCTAGAAGAAATGGATAATTTCCTGGACACTTACACTCTCCCAAGACTAAACCAGGAAGACGTTGAATTCCTGAATAGACCAATAGCAGGCTCTGAAATTGAGGCAACAACTAATAGCCTACCAACCAAAAAATTCCAGGACCAGACGGATTCACAGTCGAATTCTACCAGAGGTACAAGGAGGAGTTGGTGCCATTCCTTCTGAAACTATTCCAATCAATAGAAAAAGAGGGAATCCTCCCTAACTCATTTTATGAGGCCAACATCATCCTGATACCAAAGCCTGAAAGAGATACAACAAAAAAAGAGAATTTTAGACCAATATCCCTGATGAACATCGATGCAAAAATCCTCAGTAAAATACTGGCAAACCAAATCCAGCAGCACATCAAAAAGCTTATCCACCATGATCAAGTGGGCTTCATCCCTGGGATGCAAGGCTGGTTCAACATATGCAAATCAATAAATGTAATCCAGCATATAAACAGAACGAAAGACAAAACCCACATGATTATCTCAATAGATGCAGAAAAGGCCTTTGACAAAATTCGACAGCCCTTCATGCTAAAAACTCTCAATAAATTCGGTATTGATGGAACATATCTCAAAATAATAAGAGCTATTTATGCCAAGCCCACAGCCAATATCATACTGAATGGGCAAAAACTGGAAGCATTCTCTTTAAAAACTGGCACAAGACAGGGATGCCCTCTCTTACCACTCCTATTCAGCATCGTGTTGGAAGTTCTGGCTAGGGCAATCAGGCAAGAGAAAGAAATCAAGGGTATTCAGTTAGGAAAAGAAGTCAACTGTCCCTGTTTGCAGATGACCTGATTGTATATTTAGAAAACCCCATTGTCTCAGCCCCAAATCTCCTTAAGCTGATAAGCAACTTCAGCAAAGTCTCAGGATAGAAAACCAAGGTGCAAAAATCACGAGCATTCTTATACACCAGTAACAGACAAACAGAGAGCCAAATCATGAATGAACTTCCATTCACAATTGCTTCAAAGAGAATAAAATACCTAGGAATCCAACTTACAAGGGATGTCAAGGACCTCTTCAAGGAGAACTACAAACCACTGCTCAGTGAAATCAAAGAGGACACAAACAAATGGAAGAACATACCATGCTCATGGATAGGAAGAATCAATATTGTGAAAATGGCCATACTGCCCAAGGTAATTTATAGATTCAATGCCATCCCCATTCAGCTACCAATGACTTTCTTCACAGAATTGGAAAAAACTGCTTTAAAGTTCATATGGAACCAAAAAAGAGCCCGCATTGCCAAGACAATCCTAAGCCAAAAGAACAAAGCTGGAGGCATCACGCTACCTGACTTCAAAGTATACTACAAGGCTACAGTAACCAAAACAGCATGGTACTGGTACCAAACAGAGATATAGACCAGTGGAACAGAACAGAACCCTTGGAAATAATACCACACATCTACAGCTATCTGATCTTTGACAAACCTGACAAAAAAAGAAATGGGGAAAGGATTCCTTATTTAATAAATGGTGCTGGGAACATTGACTAGCCATAAGTGGAAAGCTGAAACTGGATCCTTTCCTTACTCCTTATATGAAAATTAATTCAAGATGGATTAGAGACTTAAATGTTAGACCTAAAACCATAAATACCCTAGAGGAAAACCTAGGTAATACCTTTCAGGACATAGGCATGGGCAAGGACTTCATGTCTAAAACACCAAAAGCAACGGTAACAAAAGCCAAAATTGACAAATGGGATCTAATAAAACTAAAGAGCTTCTGCACAGCAAAAGAAACTACCATCAGAGTGAACAGGCAACCTACACAATGGGAGAAAATTTTTGCAATCTACTCATCTGACAAACGGCTAATATCCAGAACCTACAAAGATCTCAAACAAATTTATAAGAAAAAAACAAACAACCCCATCAAAAAGTGGGCAAAGGATATGAACAGACATTTCTCAAAAGAAGACATTCATACAGCCAACAGATACATGAAAAAATGCTCGTCATCACTGGCCATCAGAGAAATGCAAATCAAAACCACAATGAGATACCATCTCACACCAGTTAGAATGGCAATCATTAAAAAGTCAGGAAACAACAGGTGCTGGAGAGGATGTGGAGAAATAGGAACACTTTTACACTGTTGGTGGGATTGTAAACTAGTTCAACCATTATGGAAAACAGTATGGCGATTCCTCAAGGATCTAGAACTAGAAATACCATTTGACCCAGCCATCCCATTACTGCGGATATACCCAAAGGATTATAAGTCATGCTGCTATAGAGACACATGCACACGTATATTTATTGTGGCACTTTCACCAAAGCAAAGACTTGGAATCAACCCAAATGTCCATCAGTGACAGACTGGATTAAGAAAATGTGGCACAAATACACCATGGAATACTATGCAGCCATAAAAAAGGATGAGTTCATGTTCTTTTTAGGGACATGGATGCAGCTAGAAACCATCATTCTCAGCAAACTATCGCAAGAACAGAAAACCAAATACTGCATGTTCTCACTCATAGGTGGGAATTGAACAATGAGATCACTTGGACACAGGAAGGGGATCATCACACACTGGGTCCTATTGTGGGGAGGGGTAGAGGGGAGGGACAGAATTAGGAGATATACCTAATGTAAATGACCAGTTAATGGGTGCAGCACACCAACATGGCACATGTATACATATGTAACAAACCTGCACGTTGTGCACATGTACCCTAGAACTTAAAGTATAATAAATAAATAAATAAATAAATAAATAAATAAGAAAATGGGCAAAAACATAAGGATACACAGATGGCTTATAAATACGTGAAAAGATGCCCAACACCATTAGCAATGAAAGAGATGCAAGTTAAATCATAATGAGACATCACTACATACCTATCAGAATTGCTAGAATAAAAATTAGTGACAACACCAAATGCTGGGGAGGATATAGACACATTGTATCACTCGTGCATTGCTGGTGAGAATGTATAATTGTACAGTCACTCTGAAAAATAGTCGGCAGTTTCTTATAAAGCAAGATATGCAATTACTATATGCTCTAGCAATCGCATTCTTCGTCTTAGCAAAATGAAGACTTATGTTCACACAGAAACCTGTACACAAATGTCTGTGGTATATTTATTTGTCATAGCTGAAAATCTGGGAGATATCCTTAAACAGGTAAATGTTTAAGCAAACTGTAGTACACACACACCACTCAACAATAAAAAAGAAGGAACTATCAATACACTCAACAACTTGGATTATACTCAGAGTATAATTCTGAGAGAAAAAAGCCAATTCCAAACAGTTACTTACTGTTTGATTTCATTTATATAAAATTTTGGAAATGACAAAATATTGGAAATGTTGGACAGATTTGTGGTACCAGTGGTTAGTGATTGTAATGATGTGACATGAACCTATAAAACATATATATACATATATATACACACACACATGAGTGATACACTTATATCTGTATCTGTATGTGTGTGTTTGTTCTATAAAATATATAATACACATGATTAACACATATATCACATATATATCACATATATATGTTTCATAGAACAAACACACATACAGATGAATACATTTAAAACTGGGGAAATTCAAACAAAATTGGTTGATTTTATCAATAAAAATAAAGAAGTTGTCTTACTATAGTTTGGCAAAATGGTACTGTTGGAGGAAACTGGATAAAGAGTACAAGAGATCTCTCTGTGCCGGGCGCGGTGGCTCACGCCTGTAATTCCAGCATTGTGGGAGGCTGAGGCAGGCAGATCACAAAGTCAGTAGATCGAGACCATCCTGGGTAACACAGTGAAACCCCGTGTCTACTAAAAAATTCAAAAAAATTAGCCGGGCATGGTGGTGGGTGCCTGTAGTCCCAGCTACTCAGGAGGCTGAAACAGGAGAATCACTTGAACCTGGGAGGCGGGGCTTGCAGTGAGTTGACATTGCACCACTGCACTCCAGCCTGACGACAGAGCGAGACTCCGTCTCAAAACAAAAAAAGAGAGATCTCTCTGTATTATATATTACAACAGTATGCATGTCTACAACTATTCAATAAAAATTTTGATAATAAATAATGTGTCATGATGTGCCCAAGTATGGTTGTAAATATCATACTCTACTAAAAGGAACCAGAGGTCTTTGGAGAAATATGTGATTCCAGGGATCGGATGGCAAAAGTAAAAATTACAAGGAGATACTGGGGCAGCTAGTTGTTCCAGGAAACAAGGAAGTGCTCAAAGATTAATGGAGAAATGCAAAAGGATACAAGAATCAGTTTGAAAGAAATCCCATGAGCCAAAATTGGGATAATTTGATTACTTACTTGATTATTGTAAATTATTAAATGAATAAAAATCCATGAATCCAAAGTTATACCCAGAGAAAGAGAGAGAAAAATAGAAAGAGGGAGAATAATGTTTCATAATTGGAGATTTCTATTACTCCAACTCTTTACTCTGCAAACTGATAATTAAAGGAAAAGAATTAAGCATATATCCTGCCTTTAAGGGAGAAAAATTAGTCTATCCACAGTTGATGAGAAAAAGCCCATCTTTATAGGTGAATACCAGCTAATAAAAATAGAAGAGAATTTAGAATTAGAAAAGCATCATTTTGTAACATAACAACAGTGAAATAATTGGTTCAGTCAAAGATTACTGACAGATTGATTCTAAAACAGCAGGAAAAATGTTGTAAAGGAACAAGATACTTACACTGTGTCAAAATAATATCCCTCAGATTGAGGTGGGAGACCAACAGGACTTGTTTTCTGGTCACAACCCTGCTGACCAAAACAGGATATGCTCCAGACGGGATGAAGTGAAGAAACTAGCAAGAACCAGTAGATAGTGATGAGAGCAATCCCTAGCTGCTCTCATTACTCATTAGCATAAGACCATCCCACCAGTTTACACTTTCCATGACAACAATCCAGAAGTTATCACCTCTTCCCTAGAAAGTTTTAAATAACTCACCCCTCAATTTGCATTGACCTGCCCCTTAATTTGCAGGTAATTGAAAGTGGGTTCATGTAAGTATAAATAAAGTTGCCAAGAGCATCATACTTTGCTGACTCTGGGTGCACTGCCTACGAGTTAGCTATGCTCTAAGAGGAAGAGTATTTTCAATAGAAGATTGCTAGCTAACACTACCAGCTAACCCTTGAAATCCTTCCTGGGTGAAGCCAAGAACCCTTTTTGGTTAAGTTTCAATTTGGAGTTTGCCTGTCCTGCAACAAGATTACTTGCTTATTGCAAAGGAAAGACCATGCTTTCATAATAGAAAAATATAGCAATTACCACTTTAGTGAAGAGATAATATTTAGTTTTATTACTACTGGAATAATTTGATATCACAAACCTCTGATGTGATGAAACATGAAGTATGCAATACCACCTATGAGACATACTTGCCAAAATGTATAACTTGAATTTAATTAGGCCTTTAGATGTGACTTTTAGTTATACGGGAAATAGATAGTAGAGAAATCTAACGGCATGGGAAACAACCAGACAAAATCAGCAGATAACTGGCCTGGCCTATTAAAATAAATGTTGCTGAGATTATTGTAGACTGAAGAGACTAAAAAGACATATCAACTGAATCTGATGTGTAAATATTAATTAGACTCTGTGTTTGGGGAAGAATCTTTTTATAAAACACATTCAGGAAACAATTGGGGAAATTTAAACATCTACTGGGAGTTAGATGATATTAGGAAATCGTTAATGATTTGCAGATGTGAAAATGATATTGTGGCTATATAACAAATTATGTCTTCATCTTGTACCTAGAAAACCCTGAAGATTCTTCCAAAAGACTCCTAGGCTTGATAAAGGACTTCAGTAAAGTTTCAGGTTACAAAATTAACATACAAAAATCAGTTGCACTTCTATACATCAACAG
Organism: Theropithecus gelada; assembly: GCF_003255815.1. Classification (NCBI taxonomy): domain Eukaryota; kingdom Metazoa; phylum Chordata; class Mammalia; order Primates; family Cercopithecidae; genus Theropithecus; species Theropithecus gelada. The sequence continues at coordinate 7,798,694 of NC_037689.1, forward strand.
TGTTCAAGCTAAAAATAAAATCAAAAACTCAATTCCCTTTACAATATTCACACACAAACAAATAAAACACCTAGAAATACATTTAAGCAAAAAAATAAAAGAGCTCTACAAGGAGAACTACAAAATACTGCTGAAAGAAATTGTAGATGACACAAGCAAATGAAAAAACATCCCATGCTCATGGATTAGAAGAATTAATATCAACCAGGAGCGGTGGCTCACGCCTGTAATCCCAACACTTTGGGAGGCCTAGGTGGATGGATCACCTAACGTTGGGAGTTCGGGACCAGCCTGACCAACATGGAGAAACCCCGTCTCTACAAAAAATACAAAATTAGCTGGGCATGGTGGTGCTTGCCTGTAATCCCAGCTACTCAGGTGGCTGAGGCGAGAGAATCACTTGAACCTGGGAGGCGGAGGTTGCAGTGAGCCAAGATTATGCCACTGTACTGTAGCCTGGGCAACAAGAGCAAAACTCTCTCAAAGAAGAAGGAAGAAGAAGAAGAAGAAGAAGAAGAAGAAGAAGAAGAAGAAGAAGAAGAAGAAGAAGAAGAAGAAGAAGAAGAAGAAGAAAAGGAAGGAAGGAAGGAAGGAAGGAAGGAAGGAAGGAAGGAAGGAAGGAAGGAAGAAAGAAAGAAAGAAAAAGGAAAAGAAAAAGAAAAAGAAAAAGAAAAAGAAGAAGAAGAAGAAGAAGAAGAAGAAGAAGAAGAAGAAGAAGAAGAAGAAATATCATGAAAATGACCATACTGCCCAAAGTAATCTACAGATTCGATGTAATTCCTATTGAATTACCAATGTAATTTTTCACAGAATTAGAAAAAAAATTCTAAAATTCATATGGAACCAGAAAAAGAGGGAATGGTCAAAGCAATCACAAGCAAAACGAGACGAAAGCCAAAGGCATCACATTACCCAACTTCAAACTATAACTACAAGGCTGTAGTAACTAAAACAGCATGATACTGGTACAAAAAGAGACACATCAACGGAAAAGAACAGATAACTCAGAAGTAAAGCTACATAGCTATAACCAACTGATCTCCAACAAAGATGATAAAAATAAACAATGGGGAAAGGACACCCTATTCAATAAATGATGCTGGGAAAATTAGCACCATATGCAGAAGAATATGGACCCCTATCTCTCATCATACACAAAAATTAACTCAAAATGGATTAAAGACCTAAACGTAATACCTGAAACTATAAAAATCATAGAAGGAAGACTAGGAAAAAACTTCGGGAGATTGGCCTAGGGAAAGAATTTATGACTGAGACCTGAAAAGCGATGCAGAAAAAAGAAAAATAGACAAATGGGACTTAATTAAACTACACAGCGTCTGCACAGCAAAAGAAGCAATCAACAGAGTAAACAGACAACCTACAGAATAGGAGAAAATATTCACAAACAATGCATCTGAGAAAGGACTAATACCCAGAATCTATAAGGAATGAAACAAATCAACAACAGCAACAACAAAAACACATAACCCCATTAAAAAGTGGGCAAAGGACATGAACAGACATTTCTCAAAAGAAGACATATGAATGTTCAACAAACACTTGAAAAAATGCTCAGCATTGCTAATCATCAGAGAAATGTAAATTAAAATCACAAGGAGGGAGATACTATCTCACAGCAGTCAGAATGGCTATTATTAAAAAGCCAAAAAAGAACAGATGTTGGCAAGGATGCAGAGAAAAGAAAATGTTTATATCATGTTGGTGGGAATTAGTACAACTCCTATGGAAAGCAGTATGGAGATTCTTAAAGAGTTAAAAATAGAACTACCATTTGACCCAGTAATCCCACTACTGGGTATCTATTCAAAGGAAAAGAAATCGTTACATCAAAAAGACACCTGCACTGGTATGTTTATTGCAGCATTATTCACAATAGTGAAGTCATAGACTTTGTGTCCATTAACGGATGATTGAATAAAGAAAAATATGCTATATGTACACCATGGAATACTACACAGCCATAAAAAGGAATGACATCATGTATTTTGCAGTAACATAGATGAAACTTGAGGCTATTATCCTAAATAAAATAACTCAAAAACAGAAAATCAAATTCTCATTCATAAGTGGGAGCTAAACAATGGATACACATTCACACACAGAGGGAAATAATAGCCACGGGGACTGCAAAAGCAGGGAGGGTGGGAGGGAAATGAGAGTCGAAAAAGTATCAGTTGACTACCGTGTTCACCATTTGGGAGATGGGTACACTAGAACCCCAAACCTCAGCGTTACACAACATATCCATGTAACAAACCTGCACATGTACCACCGAACTTATAAAAATAAGTAAATACATAAAATTATGTCTTTATTCTTACGATGTGAGCGCTGAAATATTGAGACAATATGGCATTAATGTATGTATCTTACTTTAAATGTTTTTGAAAAATGTATGCACATATGCATGCATATAGATACGTGTAATTCCTATCGAATTACTGTTCTGCCTACAGTTGTCGCATATAGATACATAAGACAAAATGTTAAGAATCATTGAATCTAGGTTGTGGGTAGATGGATGCATCTCTGCTTAAAACCCATGTGTGTGGATGTTACTACTTAACTCACAAGAAGCAGCTTTCCTAAGACTGCTCACTGTTTTCCCAGGTGCTTATTGCACCCCAGAAAAGAAGATCTGTGCTCATTTTGTGGGGTCTCTCCTCTGACCACGCCCAACGATCAACCAAATCAATCTCCAAAGAACAAAGTCTCCACTTCGTATTCATGCCTGCCAGAGCTGTTAATTTGCTCTTGGAACAGATGCAAAAATAAATGTACTATTTCTTCTTTTACCTCTTGTCCTTAGAAGATGGATTTAAATAAGTGAATTTTTTTCCCCTGTATTTTCTCTGGTTGAGTCCACTGATGTAACATACTATTGTGGGTCGTCATCTTTACTACACTTAACTTTCGTACAACTATTTACACACCATACATTTTCACCCCCCAAGGCTTTATGTATGACTCTGCTTCTTCTATAGTAGGTGAATAATTCTTTTTTCTTAAGCTGATCTACCTGCTGCTGCATGCTAACTACAAGGTCTACAGTATTTTCAGTGGTTCAATATGTTAAGGTTAGGCTGATGATTTGAATCAACAATAGAAATTAACATTTAGGAGAAGGGGCAACTGATAGGCTCAGTCAGAATTTCAAGCCAGCAAAGGCTGTTGTGATAGGGTCAAGGGAAGGGTCTCTTTACATCACATTCAACAAGTGGCCAATCCTGCTGGCGCAGACAAGGAGGCTGCTCAGCGACTGAAATGGGGGTAGCGGGCTGGGCACGCGCTCAGGAGTCTGCGGGCGCCATGGGCAGAGTGAGGAACCGGGCCACTGCTCAGCGGCGGAGGCGAAAGCGGCCCGGGGATCCTCCCGCCGGCTGCGCGGCCATCGCGGTCATGGGCGCCAGCCGCGCGCAGTGCCCCCGGGTCCAAGTCGGGGTCGGGAGCCACGCGGCGGCCAAGAGGTGGCTGGGAAGGTTGCGGCGGAAGCGCCGGTGGCGGCGGGTCCGGGAGGCGGGCCCCAGAAACCCGCTGCCCTCCACGCCACTCCCGGACCCTCCAGCGCCCGCCGAGTCCCCTGAGGAGCTGGACCTGGGCGCACAGCGGGAGCGCTGGGAGACGTTCAGGAAGCTGTGGGGCCTCAGCTGCGAGGGCGCCGCCAAGGTCCTGCTGGACACCTTCGAGTACCCGGGCCTCGTGCATCACACCGGGGGCTGCCACTGCGGCGCGGTCCGCTTTGCGGTCTGGGCCCCGGCAGATCTGCGCGTGGTGGATTGCAGCTGCAGGCTGTGCAGGAAGAAGCAGCACCGCCACTTCCTCGTCCCGGCCTCGCGCTTCACGCTGCTCCAGGGCGCGGACAGCATCGTCACCTATCGGTCCAACACGCACCCGGCGCTGCACAGCTTCTGCAGCAGGTGCGGGGTGCAGAGTTTCCACGCAGCTGTCTCCGACCCCCGCGTGTACGGCGTCGCCCCGCACTGCCTGGACGAGGGCACCGTGCGCAGCGTGGTCATCGAGGAGGTCGGCGGTGGCGACCCGGGAGAGAAGGCCGCCGAGGAGCCCAAGGCCATCCACAAGACGTCCTCCCAGTCAGCCCCTGCCTATCCCCGCGAACAGGAGCAGTGATTGGGACCGCAAGCCCGCCCGAAACCCACCCGGGCGGCCCTGCGGGGAGCGTCCGAGTACCTGCACAGATCACATGCTGTGAAAGAGGTGTTTCTGGCCTGGTCAAACCGTGGATTCCCTTCCAGTATTTGCCCTTCTTCTCCACTAGTTTTCAGTGAACTCGCTTACGATCCAAATCTTGAGCACACCTTTGTCAGTGTACGACGATAGTCTTGGAATCCCGTAAGCAAGAATAGTGTCTCTGCTTTTTCAAGTCATCCATTTTATCTCTCGCTTTTACAGTTCTGCCTACAGTTGTCACAAATCACCTGCAGATGATTCCTGTGTACTATACGTTCCTGGTGCTATTGTGAACAGGCTTGTTGTTTTCAGTGCTTTGCGTCTGGTGTGTAGGACGGCAACACACAAACAGTTTGTAAACGTGCTAGGATGTCTTCCATTCATTATCGTGTGTGTGCGACGTGTGCGTTTTAGAGAGGCATTCACATTTGCACTACTTAGTCCAGTTATTTAGTGTTTTTTATATGATATGTTTTAAGCTTCATTAGTATTACATACCTCATTGCTCTTATTAGACGAATGATGTTAGTGTTTTCCTCCGTTTTGTTTTAGAAACTGTCTCTGGGAAAGGAGATGGGAGACAGGAATGAGAAACGTCTGTGTGCTGTATGCCCTCTTTAATCTTTCTAAATACCTATCTTATACATGTGTAAGTATTTAGAAATCAGTAAATATTTAATAATAGAAAAGTATGTATTTCTATGCTGTATATTACAAAACCAGCTCTAATTTATATGTAATTCTTGATATCTGAAATTTTTATCAAACAATCAGTGGTGGGTTCAATGATACCTATCAATATTATGATTTTATGGCTTCATAGAATTAAAAAATATGGATCTTTCATAATTTATGTAATCAACCTCCTCTGATGAATGTTTAGCTTTTTTCCAACTTTCAGTGCAATAATGATATTTCAAAGGAGCAAACTTCCAATAAATGTCTGCATTGTTCTACGACTTGGGTAAAATGGCCTGGATACTCTCTCCATATGTCTTTTATTTGCTGTCTGTCTCTCCTCTGTACATGTTTAATTGGATGTTGAATTGTTTAACTTGACTTACCTTTTCAACGAAGTGAAAAGAGATCAGTTAAGTACATGTTTCCATGTATATGAGAGATGACATGGCTGTGCCATCACACAGAGATGTTACCACCTTTCAATTCATACCTCTTCTTTTCCATCTTCCCCTACCCCTACCTTAAGGGAAGGTTTTTGTGACCTGGTTTCTCCAACATGTTGCTCTACTCCCCAAGATTCCTCCTTTGTTCTTTGGAATAGCTTGCCCCAGTCCTTCTCCACCTAGGGATTCAGTTGAGGTAGGGAAGGAGAGAGGAAGGGAGAACATGAACATGCATATATGCCTTAGGTGGTTCAGTCATGTTGGTGGTCAGAAAATACCAAATTGCACTGAGTTACACCTGTATTACACTCCATTGCACAGAACGGATCCAGAGCGATGGAAAAAAATGACTCAAGATGCCATGCTTCTACCATGTCGGTGTTTCTGTCTAAAGAAATGTGTGTGTATAATTTCTTTTTCTGAGAATGACTTTTAAAGCGTGTTTTGATTATTTTTGCTTCTCTAAGCCATGTGCAAATCATTCGTCAGTTTGGTTAAAGACTCATGTTCAAGAGTGCCAGACCCCCTTTTTAACTTGGCATATAGTTTAAGCATGCTAGGCTGGTTTCTGTGTGTGAGAATGCGAGCAGAGGACTGCTGTGCTGGTGAGAAGGAATGGGAGAGGGGCTAAAACGTGAGGAAGTACAAGCTGTTGGGGAAGGGGATGACTGAGGAAGAACTGGAGAGAAAGAGAAGCAATGAGCAGCTTAGATCCAGCAAGGAATATAGGGGAAAGGAAGAGGTGTTTAAGGGAGTCTTTGGGGGATTTTACCACAGGTTACAGGAAGTCAGTGTTTTCCCCTGTATTTCCAAAGGGGACTTTAAAGTTAGTGTTACTTTATGTGTTAGGTGTCTTTTTTTTCTATTGTACAAAAGTATATCTTACACTTCAAAATCGTAAATGAGTGTTTGTGAGCCATTAGTGATTGTGGATGCTGACAGTGGCTTCAGGCATCTCTTAATTCAAGGAAAGAGCAAGGGCTTGGCATTTGAGCCTGGGATGAAAACCCAACTCTTCTATACACTACTGTCCAGCTTTGCAAAATCTGTCAAAATACAAAAAATTAGCCAGGTGTGGTGGTGGGCGCCTGTAATCCCAGCTACTCAGGAGGCTGAGGCAGGAGAATTGCTTGAACCCAGGAGGTGGAGGTTGCAGTGAGCCGAGATCGCGCCATTGCACTCTAGCCTGGGTGATAGAGCAAGACTCTGTCTCAAAAAAAAAGAAATCTGTAAAAGCCCACCCTCATCTTCATTGTGAGGATGAAATGAGGATGTGTGTATAATCTGCTGGCACAGTGGCTGATGCCCAGCAGGCACTCAAGAATTTGCTATGATGGTTGCTCTTAGGTGAGGACACTGATAAATAGAACCAAGGGTCATGATTGCACTCAATCCTAGGATTTAGAAACTTTTATGGATATCCTCTCAGGTGCTATTTTTTGGGGCACTTAAAGTGAGAGTTACATCAATCCAGTGACAAGGTAGAAGGAGTAATAGGAAGTAAGTCCGTAGGGTGCAGCACGATCTTTCGCCTCTTAACGGATTTATCAGACAACATCCACTGTTTCTTCCCCATCCACATTCATCCAAGCCGTGACAGGGGAATCACTGTAGGTGGAACATCATCTTCTCCCACCTCATACCCTATTCTCTGCCTTGCCTTCCTCCACTTTATGCCTCCTGGCTGCCCAGCACTGTTTTCCAAGCTAAAATAGAACAGTGAACAAAAAACACAGTCTCTAGGCCCTTATCACTTCCATTTAGTGAATAAGAAAGCCTCCAAACACAGTGTGACTAGGAAAAAGTGGGGTGCTGTGGGAGCACAAAAAAGAGGCCAGTTAATAAGTTTATTCTTGGGCCAGTTAATAAACTTATTTGGCTCTCAGTTTTAGTGTCCTCATCTCTAAAATTGTTATGATAATAACACTCATCTCCTAATCTTGTCCTCTCTCCAGGATGAGATACACAGGAACCTAAAGAGACCGGCCATGTTCTAGGGGAAACCATTAGCTCTGTGTACTGTGTTAGTCACAAGTCAGCATGGAGGCGAAGCATTACAGGACCCCTGGGAACCTGGTCTACCCTGGGGTCATAGGTAAGGAAATGAGAGGTGGGCGCAGGGTTGGTGCCATTTCTATCTTCTCATCTGTATCTTCACATCTACCGAAAAGGCTTCTTTTATTTATTAGGTGTTCTGTACTATGAGGACTTACAATTACAGTGTTAGGTAACTAAAGTTAGTCCTCGCAGGCTATTCTATAGAAGGTGGTACCGGCAGTAGTATATCGCCCTCCAGTGGACGTTATAAGTGATGGCACATTGTTGGATGATTTTACTTTAACACTTGAGGAATTCAAAGGCAATGGGATGACGCTAGCTTCCTCAGAGTCTCTGGGAAAGAAGCCCAGTAGTTAGGATGCTTTCCTCTACAATAAGCATTCTAGGAATTACAACCAGGAAGAATAGAATCAAGAAGAGAAAGAGGCACTGTTTTTTTCTGTGTCCTTTTTATGAAATGGGACATCTCATAAAATCATTGCTCCCAAATTTTATTTCCAGTTTTCTTTTCCTGTGCTAAATAAAATCCTCTACTATTTAGAATATTAAGAATAGAACCTACATCAGTGAATTTCCAGTGTCTAGTCATGTCCGATCACGCAGCTTTGACTGTGATATTTGAATAAGTAATTGGCATGGATTCATTTTTTCTAACTGTTTTTAAACCCCATCCTATGAACTGAGCCCTCCAGCTGTCATAGTGTCTTTCCTCACACTAGTATGCCAGGTACTGAAGTAGGCTTCTGGATATAGAAATGAGTAAGGCATCCCTGATCTCAGTCCTTGTGGAGCTCATGGTGTGTTGAGGAAGACAACAAATCAAGAAACTACAACAAACAGTGATAAGTGCTCATATTGGTAGGAGAATTCAAGATGTCCTGACGGTATATATCACGATGGAGGCAAGGTATAGCCTTTCAAAAGAAGAGACACGCTATCTGAGATACAGCAAATAAATAGGAGTTAGGTGAAAAGCAGAACTAGAATTTTCCAGAGAGTGGAATAATATATATGAGGTCTTAGAAGCTGGAGAGAGTGTGACGTACATGAGGATCAGGCTTCTATCCTGGCCCCAATATCAGATCATAAATTGTATTTGTTTAATTTCTGTTTTCTATGAGATATTTGAAGGCAAGGACACTACCCAATTCTTTCTGAATCCCAAGTGCCCCGTACATCATTTGACATATCATTATCCAATAAATATCTGTGTATGCATAAGCTAGGAATACTCACTGTGCACCAGTCACTGAAGTAGAACTTCTTTTGTGGTTTTATAATATCCAGAATTATTTAGAAAGCACATAACTTAAAATATAGCTATTTCCTGCCAATGGTAGGAAATTCTGAAAAAATGTATTTAAGGTTTGAGTAAAAAGAAGTGGGGAAAAAAATTAGCCAGTGATTTTGAAAGTTTTGAAACATTCATTGCACATACACATTAATATGTCCATGCATTGGCTTGTTTAAAAATGAATAAATAAAAATAACTCTATTGTAGTTATGTGCTTGAATGCCTGTTTATGTACATGCATGTACAAATGTATATCCTTGAATATGCACGGAATATGCATTGAAGTTTGTAAAGAAACACATTCTAAGTAAACTTTAGCTATATATTCTCACACATATGTACTCATAGATATGGGCTAGCTCCTCCGCCCCTTCATCCCCTCCTCAATTTGCCTTTTGCCATTCCCTTCAAGGCCTCATGTCCCATTTTCTCTAATCGTCCCTTCCGATGTCACTTGCAATGTTCACTGCTCTGGAACCAATAGTCAGTGCTGGGAGGCCAGGTCATTTGGTGTACATGGGATGCGGCAGGAGTTGAAGGTATTGGCCAGATATATACTGGTAAATACCTAGCAAGCATCTCTTCAAGTGTAGTTCTAACATGAATTTGGGGTTTTAACTTGTTTATGTTAACAAGTAAGACTCATACAACAAAGAACCATATCAGAACTTCATTTATTAATCAAGAACTTCACTTATTTATCAACGACTCTAGTGACTTCTTTGGCAAACTGAACAATGGTCTTTAAATACAAAAATAATTGTTCCTCAATTCTGTATGCTATTCTATTCACAATGTAGTAGCTACAGACACAAAACACATTAAAGTTTAATCAGCATTATTAACATTTTCTACATCATTTCATAAATTCTAGTCAATCAACATAACAACAAATGAAGGCCTGATTTCTGGGTGCTGTAAATTCCCCCACCACCAGATTTACTTCAAGCTATCAATGTGAAATCACTGAATACACTGAATACACACACTGAATACACACTGAGATGAGATGAGCAGGGGCACACTATTCCACAACACTTCCACGGTACAGATGAAAAACACAAATCCCTTCAAGAACACAGATAATAGTAAAATGTAATAAGAGATATAGGAGCCCATTCATTTCGAGTATTTTATCTTTGTTGTTAATATAATTTATCGTAAGTTCATATAATTTTATTTTTAATCATCAGCTCTAGTGAGTTGGTATGAGCTGCCTACAGCAGACTGCTGGCTTCTCCCCACAGGTTCATGCAACCCTGAGACAAAACCGAACCAGTCCATCACAAAGATGACCCTACCTTCTACACTCCCCCTCCAACTGACCCCCAGGACTAAAATTACAACCCAGTTTCCCTAACATTACTTTTCCTTTAAATCTCAAGTCCCTTGCCCTAAATGTAAAGTTCTAAGTTTCCAGGAATCCCTGGTTCCAACCAGTCACCATCATCTTTGGGTATGTTTTGCCAGGGCAGAAACTCTAGTATGCTTGGTGAACTGTTCTTCTCTATGGTCTTAATTAACCCTTTTCTCTGCAGGAGCAGTTCTTTGACTTCACGGCAAAAGTACGTTAAAGGAGCCCTTGGTAATACTCTATTGCTTGGATTTGAATGGGGGAGGAAGAGGAAGAAGGAGGGAGGGTGGGAGAGGGAGAGAGAGAGAAGGAAGTAGGGAGAAAAGAAAGGAAGGAAGGAGAGAGAGAGAGAGAAAGGCTGGAAGTAGGCTGGATGTTACTATTCCTGACAACTGTAATATTAGTATTTCTGGGCTTGAAATTCTTTTTTATGCAAATTCTTCTGTCTTTCTGAATGAGAACTGTAGTTTTTAGTAAAAGTTGTGTAACTGTAAGGATTACATTAGATAGTACATGTGAAATATTTAGAAAAGTAGCCCCAGGTATGTCTTAAGTACTGGAATCAGAGTGCCTAGGTTTGAATCATAACCTCTTCCTTTACTGGCTAGGTATTTCTAGGCAAGTTCTTTACCCTCTGACTCTCAGGTTTCTTTATATGTAAATGGGGTATAAAACAGTATCTACCTTATAATGTTGTTGTATACATTAAAATGGATGATGAAACATAGTCATATCTCATCTTAGGATATCTTGAATTCCCCTACTGCTATGAGCACTATCACCTGTCATCCTAACAATGATTATTTCTGACCCTAGTGGCTAGCAGCTTACCAATCTACTGTGTTGCTAGACTGCATGTTTCCTGGTGCTAGCTAGACCATCACATTGTTAGATCAATATTTAATCTACTCTAAGGATTTCTGTTTGTCATATTTGTATGGATCAGGTTGCATTTAATTATTTTCCACTCCCATTTTCTGACCATAAAAGTACAGATGAGTAATAATGCCTAATCTATACCAATAGCTCTATGCTAATCTTTGATACTCACACAATGTACAAGACTAATAATACTGTGCTTCTACTGTGTACAGGAGTCATTTCTCATCTTCCTGGCAACCCCAAAAGGTGGATTTTATTATCTCTAATTTACACAAGAGTAAATAAGCTCAGAGGAGTGCAAGATCATGTCCAGAGTCACAAAACAAGTAAGTAATGATCAAGGGTATTTATGAATCTAGATTCCATTCCTTTCACTGTAATTCAAATGGTCTTGAGTTCTACCAGTGTGAAAGGTCAAATCGCATTGTCTTCCAACAAGGCTATATGATCATTGAAGGCAGAGAATGATTTAGCATTCTCTTGTACCTCTGGTGCCCAATTTAATGTTAACCTCATAATAAGTACGCATAAAATACCTGATGACTAGTTTACAAGGACTCAGTTTGTATTTAAAATTCAACATAATTTGACAAGGCTGAATCTGTAATGATATTACAGCCAGAGAAAGAATGTGTTACTCAGACATTCTCTCCATCAAAATATTTTTCTGCTCTCAGAAGCTGTGTGAGTTGGTGAAAGAGACTTGAAGCAATAGCTATTTAATCAGATATTTGTTCCCAAAACTCAAGAATCTTCATACTGTTTTACTTATATAATCGTATATTTAATTCAAAAATATCACTTGCTATTAATTACATGCATAAGATAAATAAGAGCATATTATGTTGTTTACTTTCATGCATTAAATTCGTCTGCAATTTGCTATACTTATCTCACGATAATTAATCCTCAAATACTATTGTTTAGTGAGCCTTGTTGCGCATTTGTTTGTTTATTTTCTGTCTCTTTGAACTAGAATACCAGCTTTCATAGAGCAGGGACATTTACTCAAGGAACAGTCTCAGTTTTCTTCACTGCTAAATCCACAGCACCTAGAGGGATAGCTAATCATATTAAGTGAATAATAACTACTTATTGCATGAGTAATCTAATCTATGAACCAGCCTTGGACATAAAGTCCATCCTAAACAGGGCTCCTTTCTGAATGCTGAGTACCACGGAAAGTGGCCAAGGTAAGCTGCAGGGAGTCCCAGAGTCTAGTAAAGCCAATGCAACTAAGACTGCAGGCTTTTGGATTCAAGCAGATCTAGAGGCTTCTTCCTCTCTCACTTGCAAGTTGTGTAACATCAGCATTGCTTTAGAACCACTCTTAGCCTGCCACCTCCTCTGTATGGTTCTTATATAAAATTCACAAATGCTCTCTCATTCATTTACTCAAAAACCATTTATTGAATGTCCTCTATGTGCCTGGCACTGTCATGGGTGCTGGGAATAAAAAGAGGAATAAACAAGAATAAATACATTTCCTGGCCTCTGGAAGCTCACAGTTCAGTTAATAAGACAAACACGTTACCACTGTTAACAGCACAATGGGATTAGGGCTAAAATAGACATATTATGGCTTGCTATTGGCAGATATAGTAAGGAAAGGTTTTGTTGTTCACATTCCAGTCTTTCTGCCAATAAAGCCTTATACCTTTAAAAGGCCTGAGACCTGCCTCTTGAATGGTCTGTGTGTAAATTTTAATATGGCAGAGAGAGTGAGAAATTATTTCTGGTTCAGCTATATCCAAGTGCAGCTCAAAAATTCAAATGGAAACAGACATGGCAAAAGTCACAATGGAGCAAAATATAACTTCCTCTGTGGAGATTCTCATTAAAGTTGGCATATGAGTAGTATTCATAGACCTCTAGGATGCAAAAAAGGATCTTCAAAATAAGCACCATCGCTTTGGAGCAGAAGCAGCTGAGGCTTGATTCAGCTCTGCACAAGAAAAATGTGCTGAGGCTGCTCTGGTTGGATGTGGTTCTGGAGTTTTTAAGGCACAGAGATGACTCAGACGGCATCCCTGTCCTCTGGGAGTTCACACTCTAACAGTCAGAAACATAAACAGATCATCTCAAGGAGTGCATATTTTTCCTTCCCAGCCTACCCTGAGAGATATTTATCAATTCCTACCTTCTCTGCTTTCTACAGATGAGCAAACAGGGTAGTTTCAGTAACTACCCTGTTCAATAACTTGGGTGGTAGGTAATGGAGCAGGGGTTTGCATCCATATTTATCTGTCTCCAAAGCCAGACCTCTATCCACTCACTATGACAACACTTCACGTATATGGTACTTTCTGAAATACACCTGCCCTTCCTGATGAGACACGTGTAATGCTTCCAATAGGGTTCATGCCTAAAAAATCTCAACACCCAGCAGAAAAGACCATCACTGTAAAGTGCTAGGAAAGAGCTCAAAATTGCTGCTCTGAAACCAACAGGCTGGGGGCAACTATTTCACTTTATGGTGAGTCTGAAAAGAGAAGGAAGCATGATGGAAAGTGAAAGCAGAGCCTGGGGAGGTGCACCTTTAAGTTCCAAATGAAAACAGATGGCCTTGTTGTAGGCGTGAACTTGGAATAAACTGCACAGAGCATTGGAATCAGGCTGATCCAGTGATGAAAACTGACCACACTGCTATTTAGCTCTGTGTCCCTGACCAAGTTAAACTTTTGTACAGCTTGATCACACCCACGCACCCTCAGCCTGGTTTTTAGAGGCCTTCCTCTGTGTTTCCAGTGACTCATCTTCTCAGCCCTGTCAGTATTCTCATCAAAATGTTTGGCAATCACATTTCTGTATAACTTTCTGACCACTAGACTAAAAGCACTTTGTAGCCTTGGCTTGGTTCTTCTCCGTGTCCAAAAAGCCCAGTCATGTTCAGGAAATGTTTATTGTGTGACCCACCCCTCAGTAAAGGATAGCTAGTATTCCACCACCACATTCAAACTTCTCTTCATTTCAAGGCGGATTTGTGCCTTTCATCTGTACCCGGGGTTTATAATTCTCCAGACCTTCCACACCTAACATATTTGCCTCTTGATGAATCTTGGTCAACTCGTTATTATCGTATTCACTGATCTGGCCTTAGGGTGAGAGCCCATTAGATGATTTACTAAAACTTTCTCAAATACAAACTGTGATACACAATGAGTCTTTAATAAATACTTATTGGAAGAAAAAAACTTGTTGAGTTAATACAAGCCTACTAATTGTATTATTTTATGTCAGAGTTTAAATTCATAGATATCATTTTGACAGAATTAAATATGTGAATCCAATGACTGGTGAAACTGTCAACATAAGTGAACATTTTCACACTCACAAGGAAATGACTTTCCTGGTTTTCCTCATACTCCTGTGGTAACTCCTTTTCAATCTATTTGAATTTTTCTTCTTCTTGGTAGTTGTCTTTTTGATGTGCCAGGCAAAGGCTTTTAATTCATCACTTACAGTCCCATTTTTATGTTCTGTGTATGCATCAGCTTTTACCCACTAGACCTCAGGAAATCTAGACTGAAATACAATAAGCATTATCGAGTATTTATTGAATTAATTGATATTTTACTGTGCTACTCATAGCAACAGAAAACTATCTTCCAATATGGGATTAGTACAATAGGTACCATAATTTGGCTATTGTGTATTAGATGTCAAGTAAAGTTTTCCATTGCATATGAGGTGTTGAGGGAGCAGGGAATTCTGATTCATGTTTTCGGTGTCATCCCTCATCATAGCTAGCACAGTGCACACCACAGGACATAACTTGGGTTAACATTTCTCAGAACTCAGTCATGCATTCACCACTTTTAAGATTTTTACAATTATAGATACCATTGTGCTGATTTTTTTCTAATATTTTCAGTGAAACAGAATTACTTAAAATTGAAATTAACTTAAAGTAACATATGCAACTATAAAAGTGGGCGATCAGGGTAGGAAAGATAACTTCAAAAAGAAATACAATAAAATGTTTAAAAGGTTTTTTTTTTACTTTTTTATTGAAAATTTTCCTTAAATTACTTAAATCAATTTACTTCAATTAAATATTTTATTCTTCATCATTTTTATTAAACCAAAATAAAAATGAATAAATAATAGATTTCCACACTACTAAACACTTCATATGTATTCTCTCATCCAATCCTCATAAAGCAACTCAGAATGCATAATACCATTTCCATTTTTCAAGATGAGAAAACTGAGACCAGAGAAGTTAGAAAAGATGCCCAAATCTGCTATGCCACAGATTTAGGATGGACACCCACAGTCATATGATGCCAAAGCCCACAGACTGCTGAGTAAGCAGCGTAGGCCGTTGTCAGCTTAATTATCCACCAACATTCTCTCCAACACAGCTTCATGGAATTTATGATCTCAACACTATCAGCCAACTTCTCATCCCTGAGACCTCTCCCCAGATCCCGTGGCAAAATGCTCAGGACACCCAATGGGATGAGGGTATGGCATTTTTTTTCTTCCTGAAATGCAGTTAGAATTTCTGTCTTTTAGGGGTGGGGAAATTTGTTTGTATGCTTTCTGAGAGAGAAAAAATTCATTGTTTACAATATCCTGCTGTCAGCCAAAGATTGTATTCTGAGGAGGGTCCTTTATTGCAGAAATGGTTTCTGGTTGAAAGAATGCAAATCGCAAGCTTAGATTCTGCTTCTGTAAAAACAGATGACAGAAGGGGAGGAC
Source organism: Theropithecus gelada (assembly GCF_003255815.1). NCBI lineage: Eukaryota > Metazoa > Chordata > Mammalia > Primates > Cercopithecidae > Theropithecus > Theropithecus gelada. The sequence goes on from NC_037689.1 coordinate 7,814,325, forward strand.
AGAAGGATGGCTTCTATTCTTGGGGAAACAAGAAGTCTGATAATGGATGAAAGATTTAAACAGTGAGAAAAAAACTGGGCAATTGCCAACAGGATAGGAAATCTGAGGGAAAGATCAGAGATCTTGAAAGGAAATGTTGTGGTGATTTTCCATGGAGTGTGTAATATCAACGCTCTTCCCCAATCACCACAAAAAGATCTTGATGTGGCTGTGATATACTACATGTTTACTGAAAAATAAATTAAAATTTTAATGTCCAAGTAGCACTAAAATTATTATGAATATCACCAGTTTTCTGTGTTCCACCCTTTTGGAAGCTCTTACTTTCAGAAAAGAGAAAAGGCTTTGAAGTTAGACCTGGACTGGACAGTTTCATTTCAAGGTGGGCAGAACAGGTAAGCAAACAGTTAACAATCTTGTTTATAATTAGACATGCTACATTTCACAGCCTCAGATAATACCTCAGTTTTCAATTATGGCATCCTTTCCACAGAGTTGCAGAGCAGGCCATGGCATTCCTGATGAGATAGCCATCTTCCTGGGAACACCCTTTCCTCTCGGACAATCTAAAAATTCAGCAGGACCCAGTACCCTTATAATGTGACAGGAGCCTCTGAGTCAGCACTAAAAGGAGTTTTCCTGAAGCCCAGACGCATGCAGTACACCTTCCTAACTATTTAATGAGTGTAGAAAGACCAGACAGCTAAGAAAATGACAGCAACATTAGAAGCATCTTCTCTGGAAGTTCGGTGCCTCATCCAATGTGAAAGGCTTGGGAGCTGCACTTGCCCCTTCTCTCACTGCTCTCTATGGGAGGTCGAATCCTCAGAGAGAGAGTAGCTCTCCACAATATGAGTGACATTACTGGCAAAGAGAGAGATCAGCATACTGGAAGCAGCACAGGGCTTTGAGGCAGTCAGATTTGGGGTTGAAAAACTCCAGCGCTAACTAGTTGTGTTTTCTTGAGCAAGTTGCTTAACATCCACTTATTCCTTAAAGGAATGTGTATTGAGTGCTTGCCATAAACCAGGTACTATTCTCTCTGTTAATTTCTCATCGGACAAATGGAGGTAACAATAGCACCTACCTCCTAAACAAGCCCCCTACTGAGACCACATGAATTAAAGGGGCCCACCTCTGTTTTCCCAACATCCCCTGCTCTCATAGCTTTCCTGCTTCCCACACATCAGTACCATAATTATCTGTGTCTATTAGACTGTGGGCTCTTTGAGGCTGGGACCAAACTTGAATCATCATGTGTACCCGCAGTACCTAGAACCTAGTGCTCTGAGGGTCTTCAGTAAACATTTATTCTATGAAGAATATGGAACATTCTACACACCCAATAAAGTTTAGTTGTTATTGTACTGATTATATGTTAGTTGGTAATAATATCTTCTAAACAAATGACTACAGGACATCTTTCAACTCCAATTTTCTTCACTAAGAGAAGGGTCTATGTATTTCAACCCCATACTTCTCATGATTTCCAGAGCCAGTACATTCTTGAATTCTTGATTTCTTAATGTATCTGAGTGTATCTGTTAGTGTGATTTTCCTCCTGATGAGATTGAACTGAATAATTCACTGATTGCTTCCCACATGCAGAGTAATGGGTATATATAGGCATGCTAATTAGAATATTTTATTTTATAGGTAAAAGTCATAAGTATCATTCAGGCTTACATAGATATATTTGATGGTGTGAACCCAGGGATCAATGGAATTGTCAAGTACAGGTAAGCACTCTTGTATTCACAAGAGATAGTCCTGCTGGTTTTCCTCCAACTTCTGTAGCCACATCTTCTCTATTTCGCTTCTCTCCTGTTTCTCTATGTCCCTTCTTTGCGCTCCCCTGTTTCTGTACATAGGATAAAGACCATATTTCCTTGGTATTTACAGATCTGGCATATAGGTCATTAGTTGAAACCTAATAGGCATACTGACTATTTGTTGAATTAATTAATTAACCTTAGTAGTGACACTGATAGGAAAAGAAGCTCCCTAACGCAGTCTGGAATGAGAAAAACAAGTGCCACCACTATTAGTACCAATGTGTAGCTTTGTGTATCAGGTACCAAATCAACTATTGTGGTGAGTTATGAGGTACTGAGGAAGAAGAACTTTGACTCCTTTTACTGAGACATTGCACATGGTAACTGTCACAGTGAATCAAAGTTGCTTTTCCCAGATCTTGGTCATTCGTGTATCATCTTCAGGATTTTTAACATATCCAAATACCACCTGAAGAATCATTTGATTAATATTTCCATTGAAACCATATAAACTTCAAATTTAAATACAGTTTAAAAGAAGCCCCACATCATGATCAAGAATGGAAAACTAATGTTTCATGTCATAGAATATAACTAAAAATAAACACAATGAAAAACAAATAGTTATAAAATTCTTAAAAATCTGAAAAATAGCAGAGGTGCTATAGCTGATTACCACTATATGATAAAACTAATATGTCTCCTTTCGAGATATGGGAAAGAAATTGTTTTCTTTTCCTGCTGCATTCTAAGGAAGACCCCTGTATTTTAGTGCTGGCTTTTGGTATTACAGTGTCCACAGAAGGGGTTCAGAGACAGCAAAATTTCCATGTCTGAGGAAATGGGTGGGGGAGGGGCTGTAGAGGCAATATAAAGTATTAGTAATTAACCAAAAATAAACAGAACCTCCTCTGTTCTGCCTAAAAATAGTGCAATTGCAGATTTCCAAACTCACCCTCCAGGAGCAGTGAAATCCTGCATTTTCTCTGAATGCCAAGAGTTTGTAAGTGGACATAAATAAACTATCGCTGCTACAGCTTGGGTTCAATCAATCCAATTGCAATGAGGCCCTAGGTTTAACACTACTCTTACTGCTCTTCCTGGACAGGAATCTTGGGCACCCAAGCATACCTGCCATGCTTCAAGAAGAGCCATTCACATCAGTATGGGGGGAGCCACTGGGGTTCTAGTCCAGTCACAGGTCAGGATGCGATGATACAGCTCATGGAAGAAGGATCGTTGTCCTTTCTATCTTATCCCTTTTGACCACACAACTAAGTCGTGGACCTATTTTATATTGATGTACTTTGTGCTATGAGGACTTAAAACAGGCTGTAAAGGATTCACTTCTATTCCCACTGGACAATGGCTGATGATATCAGCAGTGAAGTTGTGACCTCCAGTGGGTATTGGAAGAAACTGTACCATTCTGGATAGGTTATTTGGGAAGCCCGTGTCTTGGCTGACTTCTCTTCAACGTGTCTGGGTTTCCTGAAGTCAGAAGATTTCTGTCTGTAGGAGTTCCAGGAAATGAGCCCTCTGACATCAAAAGACTCTTCGGTTAGAATGTTTTCTTTGCAATAAGACTTCCAGGCATCAATTCTAGGCACAACTGCTTCCAGTATAAAAAGAAGGTTGCCTAAAACAAAGAAGAAATAAACTTTCATAACTCCTTTGCTCATCTCCCAAAACAAGTCTACCTCTCATCAAGTTCTGGGAAAAGTCCTGGATGGTGCATTCTGTGGAGGATATAATAACACTGTGGTGTGTCAACTTGGGTAGGCAAAATTATATTCCGCAGAATTAACTTTCTATAATGTTTCTTGATAAGTGGGCTACTAGAGATAATCTCTTGTGTGAATTAGATGATGGAAGGGAAGTAGCAGCCATTCTATGGCATACACACTACTCCCGGTTATTTAAGCATGAATATAGCTTCTGCTGCAAAGGTATTTTCCAGATGTACTAGAATACCCTAATCAGTTGACTTTGAGTTAGAGGAATTGTCCTGGGTGGGCCTGACTTAATCAGTTAGAAGGCCTGAAAACCTAGGTAATACCATTCAGGACATAGGCATGGGCAAGGACTTCATGTCTAAAATACCAAAAGCAACGGCAACAAAAGCCAACATTGACAAATGGGATCTAATTAAACTAAAGAGCTTCTGCACAGCAAAAGAAACTACCATCAGAGTGAACTGGCAACCTACAGAATGGGAGAAAATTTTTGCAATCTACTCATCTGACAAAGGGCTAATATCCAGAACCTACAAAGAACTCAAACAAATTTACAAGAAAAAAACAAACAACCCCATCAAAAAGTGGGCAAAGGATATGAACAGACACTTCTCAAAAGAGGACATTCATACAGCCAACAGACACAAGAAAAAATGCTCATCATCACTGGCCATCAGAGAAATGCAAATCAAAACCACAATGAGATACCATCTCACACCAGTTAGAATGGCAATCATTAAAAAGTCAGGAAACAACAGGTGCTGGAGAGGATGTGGAGAAATAGGAACACTTTTATTTATTTATTTATTTTTTTTATTTTTTTTTATTTTTTTTTTGAGACGGAGTCTCGCGCTGTCGCCCGGGCTGGAGTGCAGTGGCCGGATCTCAGCTCACTGCAAGCTCCGCCTCCCGGGTTTGCGCCATTCTCCTGCCTCAGCCTCCCGAGTAGCTGGGACTACAGGTGCCCGCCACCTCGCCCGGCTAGTTTTTTTTTTGTATTTTTTAGTAGAGATGGGGTTTCACTGTGTTAGCCAAGATGGTCTTGATCTCCTGACCTCATGATCCGCCCGTCTCAGCCTCCCAAAGTGCTGGGATTACAGGCTTGAGCCACCGCGCCCGGCCTAGGAACACTTTTACACTGTTGGTGGGAGTGTAAACTAGTCCAACCATTATGGAAAACAGTATGGCGATTCCTCAAGGATCTAGAACTAGAAGTACCATATGACCCAGCCATCCCATTACTGGGTATATACCCAAAGGATTATAAATCATGCTGCTATAAAGACACATGCACATGTATGTTTATTGTGGCACTATTCACAATAGCAAAGACTTGGAATCAATCAAAATGTCCATCAGTGACAGACTGGATTAAGAAAATGTGGCACATATCCACCATGGAATACTATGCAGCCATAAAAAAGGATGAGTTTGTGTCCTTTGTAGGGACATGGATGCAACTGGAAACCATCATTCTCAGCAAACTATCGCAAGAACAGAAAACCAAACACTGCATGTTCTCACTCATAGGTGGGAACTGAACAATGAGATCACTTGGACTCAGGAAGGGGAACATCACACACCGGGGCCTATCACGGGGAGGGGGGAGTGGGGAGGGATTGCATTTGGAGTTATACCTGATGTAAATGACGAGTTGATGGGTGCTGACGAGTTGATGGGTGCGGCACACCAACATGGCACAAGTATACATATGTAACAAACCTGCACGTTATGCACATGCACCCTAGAACTTAAAGTATATAAAAAAAAAATTCTTTACAGTGTAACTTAAACCAAAAACGGGGGGGGGGGCTTAGGCCTCCTTTGGGAAAAGAGACACTTGTACCTGTAGAAACCACCTTCATCCCATACCTGAGGAGGCTCTAGCCTACTCATGATCTTTACTTCCTGACTGGCTATTCTATGGACTTTGGACTTACATAGCCAGCCCCCACAATTATGTAAGCCAGTCCCTTGAATGTGTATGTGTGTATATATGTGTATCTCCTGCTGGTTTTGTTTATTTGATTAAACCTTGAGTAATAGAAAAATCAATGTATTTTCTTAATTAGAAAAAGAATAGAAAAGAAAAAGGTTGTTTTCTCCTGTCTGTCTTTTTTTTTTTTTTGAGACGGAGTCTTGCTCTGTTGCCTAGGCTAGAGGGCAGTGGCACGATCTCGGCTCACTGCAAGCTCCACCTCCCGGGTTCAAGCAATTCTCTTGCCTTAGCCTCCCGAGTAGCTGGGATTACAAGCGCCTGCCACTGTGCCCAGCTAATTTTTGTATTTTTAGTAGAGATAGGGCTTCACTATCTTGGCCAGGCAGGTCTCGAACTCCTGACCTCGTGATCTGCCCGCCTCAGCCTCCCAAAGTGCTGGTATTACAGGTGTGAGCCACCGCTCCCGACCCTGTATGTCTCTTTTTAAGAGTAAGGAAACCATTTCCAGAAGTCTCCTGCCCTCAAATTCTATTTCTAAATACATTTTTTAACCCTGAGTAACATCTTAGTCCACTTCAGATATTAGTAATAAACTTTTACCATTTTCCATCCACTAAAAAGTCAACTCCTTTATTTGTGCCTTTCAAACAGCTCTAACCTATGTTGGATGATGAGGAAATGATGGGAACAAAGTTTTCGTATTGGTCTTTGTGACCCAAATGAGATAGATTTTCCCAAACATGCTGGCTGGGCATCATGTTAGATTCTAAGATGCAAAAATGAACAAGCTTCATGCTGGGTTTGTGATGTTTGCTAAGAGACAGAAAAGAAAAAAGAAGTTACAGCAAAGGGTATATGTGCTCTCTGAGATACAAGAAATACAGAGTGCTTTGAGATAGCACAGGATGGAAATCCCTGCTAGTTTACGGTGGCCTCTTGGAGGAAGAGATTTATCAGCTGAGACTTGAAGGGACATTAAAAAGACAGCCAAGTGGAAAGGGGAGGGCAAGTTTTCCAGTTAGTGGGAACAGTATATCTGAGGCCCTGAACAAGTCAGAGAAAGCTTGATTCACATGAAGAACAGATTTCTCTCCTAGCTCTGACAATAATATATTGAGCTTATTTGCTAATACAGCATCCCTGCCTCTCCATATACACACTGTATCATGAGAAACTTGTTTTATTCATTTGAATGTTGAATTTCCTAATCTAGGAATGGGAACTAGGGAGCTAGGGATGCAAGATCCTGGGGCAGGATGGGGACTTTTTAATCTATACCTTTTGTTATTTGCTGATTTTTAAATATTCTGTGAAAGTATTACATAATTTAAAAATTAAATATGTGGTCGCATGCGGTGGCTTACGCCTGTAATCCCAGCACTTTGGGAGGCTGAGACGGGCGGATCACGAGGTCAGGAGATTGAGACCATCCCAGCTAACATGGTGAAACCCCGTCTCTACTAAAAATACAAAAAAATAGCCGGGCGTGGTGGCAGGTGCCTGTAGTCCCAGCTACTCGGGAGGCTGAGGCAGGAGAATGGTGTGAACCCGGGAGGCCGAGTTCGCAGTGAGCCTAGATCACGCCACTGCACTCCAGCCTGGGTGACAGAGCGAGATTCCATCTCAAAAAAAAAAAAAAAAAATTAAATGTGGAATTCAAATGGTAGCAAATCCCAAACATTACAACACACACATAAAATAGGGAAACGTATCATTTGTAATACCATCATTCAGAGATGTTCAGTCAACAATTTTTATGTGTTTATATATCTTTCTAAACTTCTAACTATGCATTTGCATGTACACACACACATCTCTATTTCAAAAGCTGCTTTTCTCATTTGACCTTAGAAGATGAATATAATTTTAATGTCAATATATGGTTGCATCACCATTTCTAATATCTCCATGATACTCAATTTCATGGATATAGAATAATTCTTTTAACCATTGCACACTTTGATAAATACTTAGGTTTTTTTCTGGTTGTCTATGGTTACAGTGCTAATTCAGAAGAGCAAGGTACAGAATAGTTTGTACAGTGTGCTACCATTTAGGTAAAAATGGATTGGGAATCTATTGATCAATATACTTATTCACTTGGGAAGTTACTGAATTCTTTACCAAGTGAATGTTAGAAACTATTTTTAGAATTTCACAAAAATTTAAATGAAGATTTATTCCCACAGGAATGTGCTATACTAGAAATAACCTATAAAACCCTTTTCACAGAGAAGTCAATCCTCTTCAACCCCTCCACTCTTCTCCACCTCCAGTCCTTGACCACCAACCAGATAATTTTTTTTTTTTTAAACAGATTATCCAACCTGTCCCTTTGCCATCCTCTGCCCTGTAACCTCCTGTACTTTTTTTTTTTTCATGAATAACCTATCATTACCAATCATCACTCTAAGGGGGACAGCCCTTTTCCGTGCACACACTGTTCAGTGCCCAGGGCCCAGGTGTTTTGAGGATTCCAAGAAGCAGTGATTTATTTTGCATGTAGTAGAAATAATTAGACCATTACACCCAGCATACAGGGAAACCCACCTTCCTTTCACGTCCTGCACCCCTACTTGCCTTAAGAATAAATTTGGGACCCAATTTTCCTAATAGTCCCTTTATTAGTAACCTGACAACCGTGACATTTTGTTTCCAGAAAAACGAACCTCCACTCTCTGGAAAATCACCTCCATTTTCCAGAAAGCCTCCTACAACTGCAGCCACTCTAGCATGTCAAGAAGACTCTTCTCTGTGGTTTTAACCCCATCTCTCCTAGGGTGGCCATTTATTTTAATGTTGTGGCCAAAGAATGTCAAAGGAGCAGCTGGATTTAGGAGTGCGTGATATTCCATAGCAAAGATTTGATGGACTGGAGAGGGAAAAGGGAAGGAGAGAGAAGGGGAAGGAAAGAGAACGGTTTAATAGCAGAAAGTGTTGTGTAGGGTTTTCTGGGGCATGTTTTTAAAATCCTATCTGTATTTCCGTATAAAATATGACTTTCTGTCTTTTTTTTCTTTTTTCCACAAATGGAGAGGCAATAGTGTACTGTACTGGGTTAAAATAATGGGTACTAGGGCCAGACCTATGCCTGGATTCAAATCTCAGCACCACCATTTAGTAGCTGTTTAAGTTGACTGAGGTCCCTTGGTTTCCTCAAGTGTGATATTGAGAAAATAATAGTACCTGCATTATAAGTGTTGAAGCGAACTAAATATGGCCTGAGAAGGACTCCGTACTTCTATATTTGAGTCCTTGTGGACAAACTGTAACCTAACTTAATAGGTAGACAAGATTGAAAACCTAATTTATGATTATGCCCTGTAACAATAGCTGAGTCATGGCCAATCCCAACAGGCATACTTCAACCACTCATAGACTGCTAAGTGTTCAAATTGTGTTCAATTAAGCAAACGCGGAGCTGTAACCAATCCAGTTGTTTTGGTACTTCACTTCCGATTTCTGTATGACACTTCCCTTTTTTTTTTTTTTTTTTGCTATAAATCTTCTTCCACCATGTGGCTGCACTGGAGTCTCTCTGAATCTGCTGTGATTCTGGGGACTGCCTGATTCGCGAATCATTCATTGCTCAATTAAACTCCTTTAAATTGAATTCAGCTGAAGTCTTTCTTTTACCATAAGGTTGCTGTGAGAGGCTAGGCACTGTGACTCACGTCTTAATACCAGTACTTTGGGAGGCCGAGGGGGGCGGATCACTTGAGGTCAGGGGTTAGAGACCAGCCTGGCCAACATGGCGAAACCCCGTCTCTACTAAAAATACAAAAATTAGCCGGGCGTGGTGGTACATGCGCCTGTAATCCCAGCTACTTGGAGCCTTAGGCAGGAGAATTGCTTGAACCCGGGAGGCAGAGGTTGCAGTGAGCCCGGGAGGCACAGGTTACAGTGAGCCGAAATCACACCATTGCACTCTTGCCCGGGCGAGAGTGAGACTCCGTCTCAGAAAAAAAAAAAAAAAAAAAAAAAGATTGCTGTCAGAATTAAGTCAGTGCATAACAAATACTTCAAATAGTGCTGGCATATCTGAAGTGTTCAATAAGTGTTTGTATCAATGTTTCTGTGTAAGTCAATTCAGAGTCAGTTGGTTTAAAATCAGTGTTCAAAGGTTTCAGACATCCCTGTTTGCTTGGCACGTGCCTTCTAGATTGGAAACAACTATTTCCGGCGTTGAATTTTTATGAGACCCTCTTACTGTACCTTGAAGTTTTATGAGACCCTCTTACTGTACCATATGTATGTGTGTGTGCATACTTATGTGTGTCCATCTAGTCTGCCTCAAATTAATGCACATGGTTAAATTTAAAAAAATTATTTCTGGATTTCTGGCCTGGATCTGTCTGGTAGCTAATTATTTCAATAACATTTCCACACTCCAGTATAATACTTAGAAAAGTAGTGAACCTTGGATTCCAACTTCAGTGAAGTGGAGTAGGTACTGGGAAACAGGACAACATTGTTCTTTTTTTTTCTTTTTTTTTTTTTTGAGACAGAGTCTTGCTCTGTCGCCCAGGCTGGAGTGCAGTGGCGCAATCTCGGCTCACTGCAGCCTCTGCCTCCTGAGTTCAAGTGATTCTCCTGTCTCAGCCTCCCGAGTAGCTGGAATTACAGGTGCCCACCACCACTCCCGGCCAATTTTTGTAGTTTTAGTAGGGACAGGGTTTCCCCATGTTGGCCAGGATGGTCTTGAACTGACCTCAGGTGATTCGCCCACCTCAGCCTCCCAAAGTGCTGGGATTACAGGCATGAGCCACCACCCCCGGTCAACATTGTTCTTTAAAAGTACATTTTATGCCTAACTACTGATTTTGGTTTGCATTTTTCCCTTTGGATACAAGAGATTATTTTGTTTAGAAAGCAAGCTTTCATGACTTTGTTCCAGTAAAAGAGAAAGAGATAAAGATTTTAAATGCAATGTATCAAAAAGTAGTGGTCATCAGCATTATTCTCAAAGAAGCTATTGTGAAGAATGGAGGGTGGGGAGATGTCACAATGCTTAAAATTGTTTTAAAATTCTAGCTCAAGGACTTAGATATCGGGAAAGAAGTCATGTTGCCCCCAAAAGAATCACAGGAAGGAGGAGGAGCCATCTGCTATAGACTTGTATAAGGAGATTATTTTTCAAATTAGCTTTTAATATTGGGAAAGTTAAATATGTATTTTTTTAAATTATTTAAAAGTGGGAAATATTTCATTATGCTGCTAAGCACCATCTTTTTGTCATGTAGTTAATTTGAGTGCAATGGACCATTTTCCATTTCACTGTATGTATATAAAGATTCAGGTTTGAGTAATAACAATAATTTAATTGTGTTAGGGTTGCTGAGATACATTAATAGATATATTTATTCCTGAGATAATCATCTACCTCCAGTACAATTTTTGCTGAAAAATACAAGCACCTCACAGGGCATAGCATCTCTGCAATGTATTCTTCATTAAAGCTAAGAAGATCTCTGAAACCAACAACATTGGGTTTTATCTTTCCAAATTTCCATTGATAAAGATGGAGTTTGCAGCCTGATCCATAAATGAGAGACACTATAAGAGAGAGTTGAGTACCTGACAGAGGTGAAACACTTGGGAAACAGCTGTTCCATGTGTCCTGCTCATCGAATGGGGTACATCCCTCAGAAAGAGAGCTCCCCAAACAGCTGTTACCTGGGAAAGAGGAGGTGGATGTTTTACCTGAAAGTCCTGTGCCATTCACAGCTAGAGAGAACTTAGAACCGCCGAGTTCACCTCTAGTGTCGTGAGTGATTAAAAATCCAAAAGAATTCTTATCTTTCTGGACAGAGGATTGGTAAAAGGGGCTCCTGGAAACCAGAGAATATGGAGAGGGAATTTTTTTTTTTTTTCTTTTGAGACAGAGTCTTGTTCTGTCACCCAGGCTGGAGTGGAGTAGTGCAATCTCGGCTCACTGCAACCCCCGCCTCCTGGGTTCAAGCGATTCTCCTCTCAGCTTCCTGAGAAGCTGGGATTGCAGGCGTGTGCCACCACATCCAGCTAATTTTTGTATTTTTAGTCGAGACAAGGTTTCACCATGTTAGTCAGTCTGGTCTCGAACTCCTGACCTCATGATCCACCCGCCTCAGCCTCCCAACGTACTGAGATTACAGGTGTGAGCCACCGCACCTGGCCAGAGAGGGAGAATCTTAAAGAGGAAAGAGCTTGAGAGGGGAATTTCCTAATGCTGTGAAGGAATATGTATAAATTTCAGGCTTTCTGTTAAGTTGTGCATTCACAGAATTTACCCAAAGCAGCGTAGTAAAGTATTTTGAAGTTTCTATTACATAAAGTGCCACTGAAGTCTCAAACTAAATACTGAGAGGTGTGTCTATGGGACAGTCAAAGCAGAATAGCAATTTCTTTGCAAACTGAACTGAAAATGGAATAATAATTCAAAGAAAGTGAGACAGAACATTTAGTCTGAATCTAACCAGGTTGGTCTAGCTAAGTCCAACCAAAAAAAATTCAGCATTCTCCAGAGGATATTAATAGGACCCAGATTCTAACAAGATAATATGTAAAATGCCAAGAATATAACCTAAACTTATACTAAATATCAAGAATCAGGAAAATTTGAAAAAACAATGTAAAAAAAGGCAACATATACCAACCCCAGGATGACTCAGATTTGTCATCTGGGAATTGTCAAATATTTTTAAAAAACTGTAAAATCATTATGGCCATGTTCCATGGGGCGAAGGTATAGTAAGGATAAATGCTGCTGAAATGAAAGATAGAAATACTGAGCAGAGAAATATAATTTTTTTTTTTTTTTTTTTTTTTTTTTTGAGACGGAGTCTCGCTCTGTCGCCCAGGCTGGAGTGCAGTGGCCAGATCTCAGCTCACTGCAAGCTCCGCCTCCCGAGTTCATGCCATTCTCCTGCCTCAGCCTCCCAAGTAGCTGGGACTACAGACGCCCGCCACCTCACCTGGCTAGTTTTTTGTATTTTTTAGTAGAGACGGGGTTTCACCGTGTTAGCCAGGATGGTCTCGATCTCCTGACCTCGTGATCCGCCCGTCTCAGCCTCCCAAAGTGCTGGGATTACAGGCTTGAGCCACCGTGCCCGGCCGAGAAATATAATTTTTTAAAGAGTCAAATAGAAATTTTATAAATGAAACACACAGTATGTGAAATTTTAAAATTCACTGGATGAGCTCAATGGAAGAACGGGCAATGATAAATACAGGGCCAGTGACTTAAAATTAGATAAATAGAAATTATGCAATCACATGAACACAGAGTAAAAAGATTGATATAAAATAAGCAGCAACTCAGAAATTGTCGTATTCATTGCACTCCTAAAAGGAGAGAAAAAAGATATTGGTGTAGAAAATATATTTGAAGAAATAATTGCTGAAACTTCTTAAATTAGGGGAAAGACAAAATTACAGATTCAAGAGGCTCAGCTAATCTCAAAAATTGTAAACTCAAAGCAAATTATGCCCAGAAAAATCATAATCAAACTTCTAAAAACCAAAGATAGAGAAAAACCTTGAAAATGGCCAGTAAAAAGTAATACAATGCATACAAGGGGAAAATGATTCAAATAGCTGTGTGCTACACTTTAGAAACCATGGAGGCCAGAAGGTGGTGGAGCAGCATCTTTAAAGTACTGAAAGAAAATAACTGTCAGTCTGAAAAACAAGCAGTGGGGAAAGGATTCTCTGTTTAATAAATGGTCCTGAGAGAACTGTCTAGCCATATGCAGAAAGTTGAAACTGAACCCCTTCCTTACACCTTATACAAAAATCAAGATGGATAGAAGACTTAAATGTGAAACCCAAAACTATAAAAACCCTAGAAGAAAACCTAGACAACGTCATTGAGGACATAGGCAAAGGCAAAGATTTCTTGACGAAAATGCCCAAAGTAATTGCAACAAAAGTAAAAATTGACAAATGGGATCTAATTTAACTAGAGTTTCTGCACAGCAAAAGAATCTATCAACAGCGTGAACAGACAACCTACAGAAAAGGAGAAAATTTTTGCAAGCTATTCTTCTGACACAGGTCTAATATTCAGAGTCTACAGGGAACTTAAATTTACAAAAAGAAAAACCAAAGAATCCCACTAAAAAGTGGGCAAAAGACATGAAAAGACGCTTCTCAAAACAAGACATTCATGCAGCCAACAAACATATGAAAAAAAGCTCAACATCACTGATCACTAGAGAAATTCAAATCAAAATCACAATGAGATACCATCTTACGTTGGTCAGAATGGTGATTATTAAAAAGTCAACAAACAATAGATGCTGGCGAGAAAAAGGAATGCGTTTACACTGTTATTGGGAGTGTAAATTAGTTCAACCATTGTAGAAGACAGTGTGGTAATTCCTCAGAGATCTAGAAGCAGAAGTTCATTTGACTAGCAATCCCTTTGGTATATACCCAAAGGTATATAAATCATTCTATTATAACGATTCATGTACATGTATGTTCATTGCAGCACTATTCACAATAGCAAAACATGGAATCAACCCAAATGCCCATCAATGATAGACTGGATAAAGAAAATGTGGTACATAGACACCATGGAATACCATGTAGGCATAAAAATGAACTGTATCATGTCCTTTGCAGGGACATAGATGCAGCCGGAAGCTGTTATCCTCAGCAAACTAACATAGGAACAGAAAACCAAACACCGCATGTTCTCACTTATAAGTGACAGCTGAATGATGAGAACATATGGACACATGGAGGAGAACAACACACGCTGGGGCCTGTCGGGGGTTGTAGGGAGGGACAGCATCAGGAAGAATAGCTAATGGATGCTGGACTTAATACCTAGGTGATGGCTTGATAGGTGCAGCAAACCATCATGGCACATGTTTACCTATGTAACAAACTTGCACATCCTGCACATGTACCCCGGAACTCAAAATAAAAGTTGAAGAAAAAAATGAAAAAGAAAATAACTGTCAATCTGGAATTCTATGTGCAGCAAAAAAAAAAAAAAAAAAAAAAGTATATATATATATATATGCTTAAGTAATGACAACGAAGCAGTAACATTCTCAGATGAAAGGAATACTAATAGAGTTTGTTGCTGAAAAGTCTAGGCTAAAGTAAATGTTAAAGGAAGATTTTTAGACTGAAGGAACATGGTAAGAGAGGGAAACTGAACATCAGCATGAAGAAAAATAAAAAGAAACGGTAAATGTCTGGATAAATAGACTTTTTTTTCTCTTAAGTTTAAACATATGTTTGACTGTAGAAAGAAAAACTTGTAACATTGACTGATGGGATTATTAAAGTCTGTAGATATAATGCATATGACAACTATACCATAAAAGGGATGATTTTACTTGAAATGGTATAGCATTAACTGAAGTAGATTCTGAAAAGTAAAGTATATATGTGTGTGTGTGTGTGTGTATATATATATATATAAAACCTCTAGAATAACCACTTAAAATGTAATACAGAGAGACAATTACAAAGCAAAGAGATAAATAGAATAACATATTAAAATATTCAAATAATCTAAAATAAGAAAGAAAAAGATGAACAGAAAAACAAATAAATGGGGGGAAAACAGCAGCAAGAAGCACACAATAAAGCAGTGGAGCCAAATCCAACATATCAGTAACTGTAATAAATGTAAGTGGTCAAAATACACCAATTAAAAATATATGTTAGTTTAGGTAAAGAAAAGAAAACTCAACTGTTCTCTATTTACCAGAAATCCTCTTTAAATAGCATAGTGTGGATAGGTTAAAAATAGAGGATAAAGAACATACACTATGCAAAATCTAATCAAAAGAAAGCTGGAGTGGCTACAATAATATCAGACAAAGCAAATTCTGGAACAAGAAAAATTATCAGACATATAAAGAACATTAAAACATAGGAGAAAATACATGCAAACAACAAATCTGACAAATGACTAAAATTCAGAAAATATAAAGAACTCTCAAAACCCAGCAGTATAAGAGTATACAGTCAAATTTGAAAATGTTAAAAACATGAACAGATATTTCACTGAAGAGGATATACAGAATGGCAAACAAGCGATGAAAATATGTTAAACATGGTTACTCATCAGGGAACTACAAGTTAAAACCACAATGTAATAATATTTTATACCTATGAGAATGGCTAAAATGAAAAATAACCCCAGATATTGGCAAAGATGCAGAGAAACACGGAAAGATAGATGACTGGTAGGGTTGTTAAATCATACAACCATTCTGGAAAACTCAGCTTCTTATAAAACTAAACAGCCAATTACTAAATAATCCAGCAATTTCACTATTAGGCATATGCCAGAGAAATGGAAGAATGTTCACATAAAAGCCTCTACATGATTGTTCATAGAAATTTTATTCATAATAGCTCTAAACTGAAAATAACCCAGTCATACTTCAGTGTGTGAATGGTTTAACAAAGTTAGCCAAACCATGAAATAAAATGTAACAATAAAAATGAGTATACTACTGATAGACACAATTACTTGGGAATTATGCTGAATGTAAAAAGTTAATCCCAAAAGATCACATAGTGTAGTTTTCAATTTATATAACATTCATGAAATGAAAGATTATAGATGTGGAGGACAGATTTGTAGTTGCTAGAGCTTAGGGCTGAGGCAGGGATGGGGAGGAGGTTGGTGTGGTTATGAAAGGGCACTGCTGGGATCTGTTCTGTATCTTGACTCTGATAGTAAATACATGAACTTATGAATCTACACACGTCATAGAAATGTATAGAACCAAATGCACAGGCCGGGTGTGGTGGCTCACACCTGTAATCTCAGCACTTTAGGAGGCAGGCGAATCACTTGAGGTCAGGAGTTCGAGACTAGCCTGGCCAACGTGGTAAAACCCCGTCTCCACTATTAAAAATTTGCATTAATTTTTAATACAAAAATTAGCCAGGCGTGGTGACTAGCACCTGTAATCCCAGCTACTCAGGAGGCTGAGGCAGGAGAATCACTTGAACCTGGGAGCTGGAGGTTGCAGTGAGCCGAGATGGCGCCACTACACTCCAGCCTGGGTGACAGAGAAAACAAACAAACAAACAAAAAGAAGCCAATGCACAAACATACACAAACAAATAAGTATAAACAAGCTGGGGAAATATGAATAACATGCATGGATTGTGTCAATGTCAATATCAATATTGTTATTTTGAAATTTTATTATAGTTTTGCAAGGTGTTACCATTAAAATAAAACTTTGGGGTGCAGTTAAAGTAAGGATTAGAGGAACGATGAAGGCAATAAATGCTCATATTAGAAAAGGAAAAAGTTTTGAAATCAGTAATCGAAGCTTTCAACTAAGTAAACTAGAAAAAGCAAGAGTAAATTTAATGCAAAGCAAGTGAAAAAAGGAAATAACAAAGATTAAACTGGAAAAAAATGAATTAGAAGAACAAAGCCATAACAAAAAATCAGTGAAACTCTATGTTTCTTCTCTGAAAATATTTTTTTTTTTTTTTTTTTTTTTGAGACTGAGTCTGGCTCTGTCGCCCAGGCTGGAGTGCAGTGGCCGGATCTCAGCTCACTGCAAGCTCCGCCTCCCGGGTTCACGCCATTCTCCTGCCTCAGCCTCCCGAGTAGCTGGGACCACAGGCGCCCGCCACTTCGCCCGGCTAGTTTTTTGTATTTTTTAGTAGAGACGGGGTTTCACCGTGTTAGCCAGGATGGTCTCGATCTCCTGACCTCGTGATCCGCCCGTCTCGGCCTCCCAAAGTGCTGGGATTACAGGCTTGAGCCACCGCGCCCGGCCGAAAATATTTTTTAAAATTAACAATCTTTTAGCTGGATTGACCATGAAATAAAGGGAAGAGATGCAAATGACCAGAATCAGAAATGGAAGTGGGGACATCAATATTGACCTTAGAGAAATTAAAGGATTACAGAGGCTACTATGATAATCTTTATGGCAACAAATTTAAAATGTGTGAAATGGACACATTCCTAGGAAGACACAAATTGCTGAAAGTGACTTAGAAAGAAGTAGAAAATAGGCCGGGCACGGTGGCTCACGCCTGTAATCTCAACAGTTTGGGAGGCCAAGGTGGGCAGATCACAAGGTCAGGAGTTCAAGACCAGTCTGGTCAACGTGGTGAAACCCTGTCTCTACTAAAAGTACAAAAAATAACTGAGCGAGGTGGTGCGTGCCTGTAGTCCCAGCTACTCAGGAGGCTGAGGCAGAAGAATCACTTGAGCCCTGGAGGCGGAGGGTGCAGTGAGTTGAGATTGCACAACTGCACTGCACTCCACCCTGGGTGACAGAGGGAGATGCCATTGAGAGAGAGACAGAGAGAGAGAGAGAGAAATAGAAATAGAAAATCAGAAAAAACAAGTGAAGAAATCAAAGAAAGTAGTAATTAAAATACCTTTCCACAAAGAAAAGCACAGGACCAGGTAGTTTCACTGCTTAATTCTACCAAACATTTAAATAAGTAAAGATTTTTTTACATAATCTTTCGGAGAATAGAAGAGGAAACACTTCTCAACTGATTCTATGAGGTCAACATTACCCTGACACCAAAACCAGAGAAATACATTACAAGAAAACAACAGACAAATACTTCTTATGAATATAGATTTAAAAGTAAATCAAGCAATATCTAAAAAGGATTACGTGCCATGAACAACTGAGATTTGTACCAGGGATGTAAGGTTGGTTTATCATTAAAATATTAATTAATATAATACATTATATCAATAAAGAACAAAATCTACATGAATATCTTGATAGATACATAAAAAGCATTTGACAAAAATCCAACATTCATTCATAAGAAACACTCTGAATAAAATAGTAACAAAAGGGGTGTTTTTCAACCTGATAAAGAGCATCTGTGAAAAACCTACTGTTAACATCATAATTAATGGTAAAAATCTGAATGGTTTCCCTCAATGATCAGGTACAAGACAAGAATAGCTGCTCTCACCAATTCTATTCCACATTGTATTGGAGGTGCTATCCAGTGAACGAAGGCAGGAAAAGTAAATAAAGGGTATCTGGATTACAAAGGAAGATGTTAAACTGACTTTATTTGTTGACAACATAATCTTTTATTTCTTAATTATACTTTAAGTTCTCGGGTACATGTGCACAACGTGCAGGTTTGTTACATATGTTTACTTGTGCCATGTTGGTGTGCTGCACCCATCAACTCGTCAGCACCCATCAACTCATCATTTACATTAGGAATAACTCCCAATGCCATCCCTCCCCACTCCCCCCTCCCCATAATAGGCCCCGGTGTGTGATGTTCCCCTTCCAGAGTCAAAGTGATCTCATTGATCAATTCCCACCTATGAGTGAGAACATGCGGCGTTTGGTTTTCTGTTCTTGCGATAGTTTGCTGAGAATGATGGTGTCCAGCTGCATCCATGTCCCTACAAAGGACACGAACTCATCCTTTTTTATGGCTGCATAGTATTCCATGGTGGATATGTGCCACATTTTCTTAATCCAGTCTGTCACTGATGGACATTTGGGTTGATTCCAAGACTTTGCTATTGTGAATAGTGCTGCAATAAACATATGTGTGCATGTGTCTTTATAGCAGCATGATTTATAATCCTTTGGGTATATACCCAGTAATGGGATGGCTGGGTCATATAGTATTTCTAGTTCTAGATCCTTGAGGAATCGCCATACTGTTTTCCACAATGGTTGAACTAGTTTACAATCCCACCAACAGTGTAAAAGTGTTCCTATTTCTCCACATCCTCTCCAGCACCTGTAGTTTCCTGACTTTTTAATGATTGCCATTCTAACTGGTGTGAGATGGTATCTCATTGTGGTTTTGATTTGCATTTCTCTGATGGCCAGTGATGATGAGCATTTTTTCATGTATCTGTTGGCTCTATGCATGTCTTCTTTTGAGAAGTGTCTGTTCATATCCTTTGCCCACTTTTTGATGGGGTTGTTTGTTTTTTTCTTGTAAATTTGTTTGAGTTCTTTGTAGATTCTGGATATTAGCCCTTTGTCAGATGAGTAGATTGCAAAAATTTTCTCCCATTGTGTAGGTTGCCTGTTCACTCTGATGGTAGTTTCTTTTGCTGTGCAGAAGCTCTTTAGTTTAATTAGATCCCATTTGTCAATTTTCGCTTTTGGACAACATAATCTTGATGAAGAAAATGCTAAGACACACACACAGAAATATTAGAACTAATAGCTACATTTAGCGAAGTTGTAGGTTAAAAGATCAGTTGTATTTCTATATATAACAAAAATGAGTTTTTGGAAAAGAAGGTCATTCACAACAGCATAAGAGAAAAACATTTAGAACTAAATTTACCAAAAGAAGTGCAAGACTTGCACATTGAACATAGTAAAACATTGCTGAGAGGAATTAAAGAAGATATAAATTATTAGAAAGACTTTCTATATTCATGGATTCCAAGATATGATGCTGTTAGGCAATTTTCCCCAAATTGATCTACAGATTCAACACGATCCCCATCAAAATTCCAGCAGGACTTTTTGTTGAAAGTAGCTATCCAATTAAAAATATGGAAAGCAAAAGATCTAGAATTGACAAATCAATCTTTAAAAAGAAAAAATTGTTGGAGGATGTCTACTACTCAGTTTTAAAACTTGTATACATCTATAGTAATCAAAACACTGCATTAACTGGCATAAAGACAGACATACAGTTCAATGGAATATATTTGAAAGTTCAGAAATAACCCCTTATATTTATGATTAATTTTTTTTTAAACAAAGAAGCCAAAGCAATTCACTGGGGTAAAGAGTAGCCTTCTCAACAAATAGTACTGGACAGTAGAACATGCACTTGGAAAAAGACCACTTTAGACATTCACCTCACACTATACAAAAAATTAACTCACAGACAGATTGTATCTCTAAATGTAATAGCTAAAACTATAATGCTTTTAGAAGAAAACACAGAATCAAATCTTCACGACCTAAGGTAAAGATATCTTGCATACAACACTAAAAACGCAATCTACAAAAGAGAAAAACGAAACGTTGTGCTTCATCTACCCCATACTTCCAAACATCAAAAGACCATGAAGAAAAAAGAAGAGACAAGTCCCATACTAGTGAAAATACATGCAAACTATATGGAATAAGAGTTTGTATCCCAAACATATAAAATTTCTTATAACTAAACAGCAAAAGGTCAAATAAACCAATTAGAAATGATCAAAAGACTGTAATAAAATTTTAACAGTGAAGATGTACAAATACTATATCCAAAAAGCATATAAAAGAAGCTCATCTTTATTTATTAGGGAAATGCAAATCTAAACCACTTCACACCACTAGAATGACTGTAATCAAAGTGACAAGCAATAAGGAGTGTTTATAAGCATGTGGAGAAACTGGAACCCTTAGGCATTGTGAGTGGGAATGTAAAATGCTGGAGCCACTTTGGAAAAACAGTTTAGCAGTTTCTTAAATGGCTAAACATAAATTTACCATATAACTGTACTCCCAGAAATTTAGTCAAGATAAATGAAAACATATGTTTCCTAAAGACCGGTTCATGAAGGTATGTAGCAGCATTATTCTTAATAGCTAAAACCTGAAAATAGCCCAAAAGTCTATAAATCTAAATATATAAACAACACAGAGCATAGTCATACAAAATGCTATTGAGCAATAAAACAAACTAAGGACCAATACATGCTATGACATAGGCAAACCTCATAAACATTATGTTAATGAAAGAAGCCAGACACAGAAGATTACATAGTGTATTATTTAATTTGTATGCATGGGCCTTAAAGGGCAAATTGATCAATGAAAATTTGTAAATTTCAGTGATTATCTGGGGCTGGAGGTAGAAATGGAGATTGACAGCAATGAGGGGGGAGTGTTGGAAATGTTCTAAAATTGGATTTTGATGACACTTGCACAACTTTGTAAATTTACTAAAAATCATTGATTGGACACTTAAAATTGGTGAGTGTTATGGTAAGTAAATTATACCTAGAAACTGTTAAAAAAAAAGAAACAAAATTAACCCAAAGAAGGCAGGAGGGAGGAAATAATAAAGAGCAGAAATTATTATAATTGATTGATAATCAATACAACCAAAAGCTAGTTCTTTTTTTTTTCCTGCTATGTTGCCCAGGCTGGAATGCAAAGGCTATTCACAGGTGAGATCATAGAGCACTATAGCACTGAATTCTTGGGCTCAAGTGATCCTCCTGCCTCAGCCACCCAAGTAGGTGGGAATACAGGGACACTACCATGCCTGGCTAAAAGCTGGGTCTTTGATAAATAAAATGGATAAACCTCTGGCCACACTCACCAATAACAAAATAGAGAAGACACCAAATGCCAATATCAGGAATGAAAGGTGTTATGTTACTACAGACCCTATAGGGATTATAAGGATAGTAAACAAATATTGTGATAAACTCTATTCCCAGATCAAAGATTCAATCCCATGATTATTTTAAGAGTGTGTAAGACTTGCATAGCCAGCCCCCAACTTGGATTATTATCCCAATAGTTAGAATTTATTACCTTTTCTTTTCTCACTAATAGGCTCTGCAAAATTTATAATCTAATTTCCTTTTAAGACTTTTCACTAGCTCCTTACTCTGGGACTTTTCTCCATATTCTCCAGCCAACTATCTGGTTAATTTAGAATAGCTTTTAACTTGAACCATATCCATGTTTTAGTTATGTTTTGACAGGAAATTTGTTTTCAACCTTTGTGAGAGGGAGGAAGAATTATGTTTTCAGCTGTCTTTTCTTAAAATTATTTTCTAGGTTTTTTTTTTAATTTTTAAAATTTATTTTAAAAAACCTGGATACATGTTCAGAACGTGCAGGTTTGTGACATAGGTATATGTGTGCCATGGTGGTTTGCTGCACCTATTGACACATCCTCTAAGTTCCCTCCCCTCACCCTCCACTTCCTAACAGGCCCTGGTATGTGTTGTCCCCTCTCTGTGTCCGTGTATTCTCAATGTTCAACTCCCACTATTAGTTAGAACATGCAGTGGTTGGTTTTCTGCTCCTGTGTTACTTTGCTGAGGATCATGGCTTACAGCTTCATCCATGTCCCTGCAAAGGACATGAGCTCATTCCTTTTTATGGCTGCATAGTACTCCATGGTGTATATGTACCACATTTTCTTTATCTGGTCTATCATTGATGGGCATTTGGGTTGGTCCCATGTCTTTACTATTGTAAATAGTGCTTCCATAAACATACATATGCATGTGTCTTTATGGTAGAATGATTTATATTCCTTTAAGTACATACTCAGTAATGAAATTGCTGGGTCAACTGGTATTTCTGGTTCTAAATCCTTGAGGAATTGCCATACTGTCTTCCTCAGTGATTGAACTAATTTACATTGCCACTAACAATGTAAAAACATTCCCATTTCTCCACAGAATCACCAGCATCTATTGTTTCCTGACATTTTAAGTCAGGGATGACTTAAATGTCATGTTGGCATGAGATGGTATCTCATTGTGGTTTTGATTTGCATTTCTCTGATGATCAGTGATGTTGAGCTTTTTTCATGTTTGTTGGCTGCATAAATGTCTTCTTTGGAGAAGTGTCTATTCATATCCTTTGCCCACTTTTTGATGTTTTTTTTTTTTCTTGTAAATTTGTTTAAGTTCCTTGTAAATTCTCAATATTCGAGCTTTGTTAGATTGGTAGACTGCAAAATTTTTTTCCCATTCTGCAGGTTGCCTATTCACTCTGGTGATATTTTCTTTTGCTGTGCAGAAGCTCTTTAGTTGAATTAGATCCCATTTGTCAATTTTGACTTTCATTGCAATTGCTTTTGTCATTTGTGTCATGAAGTCTTTCCCCATGCCTATGTCATGAATGGTATTGCCTAGGTTTTCTTCTAGGGTTTTTATGGTTTTGGGTTTTACATTTAAGTCTTTAATCCATCTTGAGTTAATTTTTGTATAATGTGTAAGGAAGGGGTCCAGATTCAGTTTTCTGCATATGGCTAGCCAGTTTTCCCAGCACTATTTACTGAATAGGAGATCCTTTCCCCATTGCTTTTTTTGGTCAGGTTTGTCAAAGATCAGATGGTTGTAGATGTGTGGTGTTATTTCCGAGATCTCTGTTCTGCTCCATTGGTCTATATGTCTGTTTTGGTGCCAGTACCATGTTGTTTTGATTACTGTAGCCTTGTAGTATAGTTTGACATCAGGCAGCGTGATGTCTCCAGCTTTGTTCTTTTTGCTTAGGATCATCTTGGCTATATGGGGCCTTGTTGATTCCATATGAAATTTAAAATAGTTTTCTCTAATTCTGTGAAGAATTTCAATGGTAGCTTGATGGAAATAGCATTGAATCTATAAATTACTTTGGGTAATATGACCATTTTCATGATATTGTTTCTTCCTATCAATGAAGATGGAATGTTTTTCCATTTGTTTGTGTCCTCTCTTATTTCCTTGAGCAGTTCTCCTTGAAGAGGTCCTTCATATCCCTTGTTAGCTGTATTCCTAGGTGTTTTATTCTCTTTGTAGCAGTTGTGAGCAGGAGTTCATTCAGGATTTGGCTCTTTGCTCACCTATTGCTGGGGTAAAGGAATGCTTGTGATTTTTGTACATTGATTTTGTATCCTGAGACTTTGCTGAAGTTGCTTAGCAGTTCAAAAAGTTTTTAGGCTGAGATGATGGGGTTTTATACATGTAAAACCATGTCGTCTGCAACCAGAGACAACTTGACTTCCTCTTTTCCTAATTGAATACCCTTTATTTCTTTCTCTTGCCTGATTGCCCTTGCCAGAACTTCCAATACAATATTGAATAGGAGTGGTGAGAGACGGCATCCTTGTCTTGTATGGGTTTTCAGAGGGAATGCTTCCAGCTTTTGCCCATTCAATATGATATTGGCTGTGAGTTTGTCCCAAATAGCTCTTATTATTTTGAGACATGTTCTATCAATACTTAGTTTATTGAGAGTTTTTAACATGAAGAAATGTTGGATTTTATCAAAGGCCTTTTCTGCATCTATTGAGATAATCATGTGGTTTTTAGAATGTCGATTTTAGAATAAGTGCCATGTGGCACTGAGAAGAGTGTATATTCTGTTGATCTGGTGTAGAGAGTTTTGTAGACATCTACCAGGTCCACTTACCCAGAGCTGAGTTCAAGTCCTGAATATCCTTGTTAATTTTCTGTCTCACAGATCTGTCTAATATGACAGTGGGTGTTAAAGTCTCCCACTATTATACGGTGGGAATCTAAGTCTCTTTGTTGGTCTCTAAGAACTTGTTTTATGAATCTAGGTGCTCCTGTATCGGGTGAATATATGCTTAGAATTGTTAACTTTTCTTGTTGAATTGTTCCTTTTACCATTATGTAATGCCGTTCTTTGTCTTTTTTGATCTATGCTGGTTTAAAGTCTGTTCTGCCAGAAACTAGGATTGAAACCCCAGGGTTTTCGTTTTGTTTTGTTTTGTTTTGTTTGATTTTTTTTTTTTTTTTTTTTTACTTTCCATTTGGTTGGTAAATTTTCCTCCATCCCTTTATTTTGAGCATATATGTGTCTTTCTAAGTGAAATGAGTCTCCTGAATACAGCACACTGATGTGTGTTGACTCTATGCAATTTGCCCGTCTGTGTCTTTTAATTAGGGCATTTAGTCCATTTACATTTATGGTTAGTATTGTTATATGTGAATTTGATTCTGTAATCATGTGGCTATTTGGTTATTTTGTACACTAGTTGATGCAGTTTCTTAATAGCATCATTGGTCTTTATATTTTGGTGTATTTTTGCAGTAGCTGGTATGGGCTTTTCCTTTCCATATTTAGTGCTTCTTTCAGAAGCTCTTTCAGGGAAAGCCTGGTGGTAACGAAATCCCTCAGCATTTGCTTGTCTGGAAAGGATTTTATTTCTACTTTGCTTATGAAGCTTAGTTTGGCTGGATATGAAATTCTGGGTTGAAATTTTTTTAAGAATGTTAAATATTGACCCCCAATCTTTTCTGGCTTCTAGAGTTACTGCTGAGAGGTTTGCTGTTAGTCTGATGGGCTTCCCTTTGTAGATGACCTAGCCTTTCTCTCTGGCTGCCCTTAAGAGTTTTTCCTTCATTTCAACCTTGGAGAATCTGATGGTTATGTGTCTTGGGGTTGATCTTCTCATGAAGTATGTTAAAGGTGTTTTCTGTATTTCCTGAATTTGCATGTTGGCCTATCTTGCTAGGTTTGGGAAGTTCTCCTGGATAGTATCCTGAAGTGTGTTTTCCAGCTTGCTTCCATTCTCTCCATCTCCTTCTGTTACTCCAATCAATCATAGGTTTGGTCTTTTTATGAAGTCCCATATTTCTTGGAGGCTTTGTTCATTCCTTTTCATTCTTTTTTTCTCTAGTCTTGTCTGCATGTCTTATTTCAGTAAGGTAGTCTTCAAACTCTGATATCCTTTCTTCTGCTTGGACCATTCAGCTATTGATACTTGTGTATGCTTCATGAAGTTCTCGTGTGTGGACCACCTGAGGTCAGGAGTTCGAGACCAGACTGGCCAACATGGTGAAACCCCATCTCTATTAAAAATACAAAAATTAGCTGGGCATGGTGGCAGGCACCTGTAATCCTAGCTACTTGATAGTCTGAGGCAGGAGAATCGCTTGAACCCGGGAGGCAAAAGTTGCTGTGAGCCGAGATCTTGCCATTGCACTCCAGCCTGGGCAACAAGAGTGAAACTACATCTCAAATAAATAAATAAAATTAAATGATGTCTTTGGCCAGACGTAGTGGCTCATACCTGTAATCCCAGCACTTTGGGAGGCAGAGGCAGGTGGAACACTTGAGGTCAGGAGTTTCAGACCAGCCTGCCCAACATGGTGAAACACTGTCTCTACTAAAAATACAAAAATTAGCCAGGTGTGATAGCAGGTGCTCGTAGTCCCAGCTACTTGGGAGGCTGAGGCAGGAGAATAGCTTGAACCCGGGAGGCAGAAGTTGCAGTGAGCCAAGATCTCACCACTGCACTCCAGCTTGGGTGACAGCAAGACTCAGTCTCAAAAAGAATGACATTTTTATAATAAGTTTATTACATTGCATATTTAAGATAAACAGAATTTTCTCAATGTTTAAACAGTAGTTGAGATATGTTGGCAGACATGAGCACAGATTTTGAAGTATAAAAAGATTGAGTTCAAATCCCAGGTTGGAAGCTTCTCAGCTGTGTGATTGGGGGACAGTTATCTACTATTTTCAGAACCTTAATTTTCTCCTTATTGAAATGGGAATAAAGATACCTACGTCACAGGATCTTAATAATCAGCAGTAAGATCGTATCCTATTTATTCCATCAGTGAGGGCAGTATTCCCAACCTTGCGTTATGGGGTTGGCCAAGCACATAACACTCAATAAGGAACAAATAACATTGACAACAGTTTATTTTCACCCATATTCACAACCTGGGAAAGAAGACACCTCATGCCAAGCAGGGCCAAATGTGGTTGCATTTGGACAACCAGGAGCTGTTGGCAGCAGGCCATTTGGTATTAAGAAGGTGGAGTGCCCCCTGTTTCCCCTGGGAGGATTTGATTGGTTTGTTTAAACAATTCCATGGACAGGCAGGGAATTAAAACCTGCTACTCAGGGATAAGCAGGAGCTGTGCCTGGTCCACCTGATGAGAAGCATTATTTGGCTGCGGACTTGATTGATAAGAGCAGAGTAGGGAGGGAAATTCATGGTTAGGTCATTTGAAACCCTCTCAATTTCACCAGATGTCAAGGCAGCACATAATACTGAGCCTTAACTTTAGGTCTTACACTGCAGATACATAAAGTGTGTCACATACAATTGGAATTTATTTACAGGCAACTTGGCAATTACACAAAACAGGTAAGTAAATTAAAAAAATGCCAAGGATGATTCCTTCTGAGGCATAGGTTGTTATTGGAAACGATTAAAGCTAAAGAGAAGCTCATAAACTAAACGTCTATTTGGTGTCCTCTTCTAGAGTACATTCTTATAATTCGAACTCTAAACACAAGTCTCCATTTATTAGAAAAGATGGCCCTGAAATACATAGTCTGAATAAAACAAAAGGCAAAGGATATTTTCCTTCCAAATAGATTATAAAAGAGTAAGGCCTGAAACAGAACCTGTGGTCATAACCACTCTACCTTGGTGCCTGCTAATGAAGCATCTCTCTAGAATAGGCTGATTGTACAGGATGGACTTGAAGCTTTTACAAATGAACAGAGAATGCACCTATTTTACTGATCGTGTATTCTGAGGCAAAAATATACTCGTATGAGTTTTTTTTTTTTTTCTGTTTAAATCTCAAGCACCCATGAAATTTCTGGAACTACATGTGTACCCTCAGGGCAACTGGTCTATGGAGTCTCTGTCAGTACACTGTATTCCACTAGTAAGTAA
The DNA here is from genome assembly GCF_003255815.1 of Theropithecus gelada. Classification (NCBI taxonomy): domain Eukaryota; kingdom Metazoa; phylum Chordata; class Mammalia; order Primates; family Cercopithecidae; genus Theropithecus; species Theropithecus gelada. The sequence continues at coordinate 7,842,126 of NC_037689.1, forward strand.
ATAATATCTCTCTCTCTTGTTTGATGTCCTTGGAGGAAAAAGGGCATCAGCTCCATCCTCCAGTGCTTTGAAGAAAGTTTCAGGGTGTGAATTATACCTGTCTGTAAGTACCATACATTGTGCTTGCACCATGTACTAGACTCTGCTAAATGTGCCAACAGATTTTGCTTCTATCCTACCAAACTTGAAGTGTAGCTTTCATGATACCTGTTTAGTAGGAGCTGTGACTTAGAAAGGTTGGATAACTATGAGTTAAAGTGTGACATATCTTTAGGGAATGATCCACACAGAAATATTTTGGTAAAAATGGTACTTGTTGCTCATACAGAATAGATTCCATTCAAGAGTTAGTTAAGGAGAATAGTAATGATCTTGTTTTATTGTTGAAAGCAACTATTTTGTTAGTATTGTGACTCTAAACAAACATTCTTTGAGCACCTATGAGCTAGGCACAGTATTAGGCACTCTTACATTGTGTTATTCCTGTAAGCCTTAAGAGCATTTTTTCAGTGAAGTTATTCTCATTCTCACTTTACAGTGAAGAAATTTTGATGCTCAGTGGTTAATGGCTTCCCATATGTATTAGTCTGTTTGGGATGCTAAAATAAAATACCACAAACCAGGTAGCTTACAAACAGTAGAAATTTATTTCTCATAATTCCGGAGGACGGGAAGCCCATGATCAAGGTGCTAGAAGATTCAGTGTCTGGTGAGCAACCATTTCCTGGTTCATAGATGGCACCTCATATGATGGAAGGAGTGAAGAGTCTTTCTGGGGCCTCTGTTATAACAGCACTAATCCCATTCATGAGGGCTCTGCTGTTGTGACCTAATCACCTCTTAAAGGCTCCATTTCTTAATACCATCACATTAACAGTTGAGATTTCAACGTATGAATTGGAGAGGGACACTAACATTCAGACTACAGCATCCTATTGTAGTAGCATTCTGGAACTGGCTTTTGTAATTGCGTGCATTTACTCCTTAAAATTGTCTATAGTGGAGCATTTACACCATAGAAATCAGCAAACTCTACAAAGCATGTGCTTCCAGGTGCCATCTTCAACTCTCAATGGTTTTTAAACCTTTACTAGCTCACCACTACCCAAGTTCCAGCTCTAGTATTTTCTATCTACTGACTCTGTGACCTTGGGTCAGTTGCTTATTCTCTGTGAGTCTCACTTTCCTAATATACAAAATCAGTAATTAATTGCATATATTGCCACTGTTGTTTTGTGGATTTAACAGTTTGTACTGCCTTGGTTGTTGGGTAGTCGGTTCCTCAAATATAGGTAACACTGTATAAATCATAGCTATTATATTTTTCAATATTCTTTAGAAAAATCTATCATAAACAAGAGTTTGAGAAAGACATTGTGCATTCAGTGGGTATGGTATGCTAAAACCATCAGGAAGAAACTTTGTAGAATAAGAACACTTGAAGCACTCATTTGCCAAATATATGTCAGAAACACTTTAAATTGCATATCAGCAGTGTGCCACTTGCTAATCTCCTCCTTTTTGAGTTGGTCTAGAAAAGGCCTAGTAAGTATCTTTTTTCATGAAATATTAGAATGACTCCAGGGCTTTCTGATGGCTTTTGAATTAGAACAAACCAAAAAATCAATTATTAGTTTCTTATAGGAACAATTAATGATCGAAGACAAAATATCCTCAAAAGTCTAGATTGCAATGTTATTTACGATAACGTTTTGAGTTGCTTTACATGTGAAGAGTTGATCTGAGCACCACAGTTTGCCAAAATTCTAGAAATATAACTGTTGTCTAAATTCTAATTGCAATATTATATGTTGCAGTTTGCTTAAAATGGCAAATATTAGAATAATTAATTTTTTAAAATATTTTTCTTATTTTCTACATGCATGTATGTGTGTGTGTTGCATATGTTTTATATGTGCAGATACAGTTATCTACAAAGTATGTTGGAATTTTAAAAAGTGTTCCAGAGGAGCTGCTAATATAAGCTTAACTTGCTGTGGCAAACACTTGTTTAATATCATCCCCATTCCCTACAAGATCTCCGGCAATAGATAAGAGTATCCACATTTTACAGAACTGAGTCTTAGGGATGTTAAGTCACTTGTCCTCAATCAGTGTGGTCTCCCTGAATCCAAAGGTTGCCCTGACTGCTCTGACAAATAGTCCTGACTCAGGTCACCTTTTCCCTAGGATCTGTGACTGCCGAGAAGATTCTAGGACAGAAGATAATTCTGTAAAGTGACCACTTACTGGTCTTAACTGTTACTTCACTCCTTGCAGGGACACAGGTTCTTCCTGTATCCACCCATGTACAAAGTTTGCTTCAGTTTCAACAAGTTTGGGAGCTATGGCCTGGATCATGATTATGTGAGGTTTAAGAACCGTGGATATGTACTGGGACAGGTCTATGGTTGCTCTCGGGTCTTATTCTAGGGCAGGAGTCCCCAACCCCTGGGCCACAGATGGGTATTGGTCCACGGCCTGTTAGGAATCAGGCCACACGGCAGGAGGTGAGCAGTGGGCCCACAGAGCATTATGACCTGAGCTTCACCTCCTGTCAGATCAGCAGGGCATTGGATTCTCATAGAAACATGAACCCTGTTGTGAACTGCAAATGCGAGGGATCAAGGTTGTGTGCTACTTATGAGACTCTAATGCCTGGCTGTCTGAGGTGGAACAGTTTCATCCCGAAGCCATCCCCCTCCCCAGCCACCCCTCTCTCCCCTGACTCCCGCCCTGTGGAAAAATTGTTTTCCAGGAAACCAGGCTCTGGTGCCAAAAAGGTTGTGGACTGCTGTTCTAGGGAACCCCACTGCTTTATCTATCCTCTATCATCTAAGGTTTCAATTGTCAAATGACAGGGGCCTGCAAATTAACTGACAATAGACACATTAACAGGAGCAAAGACAATGTTTATTTCCACATGCACATGGGACCATTGAATAATGAGTAACTTGCTGAATAAGCCAGAGAGAAAGAGAGATTTATATACCCAATTGAACAAAGGAGAGGTTAGGGCTTCAATGTGAAAGTATGGAAGGTTCTATTGGGTTTTTTGGTGCTAATGAAAATGAACAGTTTATCTCTTTCCTAGACTGGAAATTTCCCTCTGGGGAGGTTTATGGCAGCTGCATTTGCACTTCTCAATGCTAAGGGGTCCGTCTTAATACAAATAGGAAACTCCCTCAGAATCAATTGTTCAATTGTGGTTGTATTTTCAGGAGGTTCTGCTTAAATGTAGGTAATATTTATTTCTGCTTCTGCTGTCCGTTCAGATATTTTCAGTTTAAAATAATTTTTATATCACTTTGGTGGGCTGAATTCCTTGACATCTTTCTGAACCTATTTCCTCATCTGTCATGTAGGGACAACATCTGCCTTACAGAGTTACTCTGAAGATTTCAATGAATAATATAAATAAATTACCTGACACAGTGGAGAGTGGGTGCTGCAGGGGCTAAGGGAGAGCTTTCCCTTTGGCCCTCTGAGGGTTTGCTGAAAAACCAAGTTGTAATGTAATGGGGAGCTGAGCAACAAGACACGAGGCAGATGAGAACAGAGGTAGCCTTTATTAGGCTCGCGGGTGAGGTTCACTGGTCCTCTAGGAGAAGGGGCCGAGGAAGTCACGCTCAGGGTGGGTATTGGGGGGCCTTTTATAGGGCGAGGTAGGTGGGGTTTGTAGGTTTCGGTTTTCCTGAGTTAGGTTTCAATTTCTGAGGAATGACGTGTCCAGGAGCTTGTGCAGAGCGGGGATTTTTTCACGGGCACGGGCTTTTTTCGTGGGCTGAGAGTCTTAGCAGGAAGTGAAGGGTGGGAAGTCCTAACAAAGAGCCTGCCATGATGGGTGATACCGCCATGTTGGGTCTAGATTCCTGCCTAACACAACTCACAGAAGGCAGATTAATTGGAGAAAAGGTATACAAATGGATTCAGCGTGTATGCACAGGAGCTTTCAGAATGAAGACCCAAAGATACAAAGGAAATTGTCCATTTTGTCCATGTTTAAATTCAACAAAGTATGGACAGCCGTGTAAAAATATGATTGGACAAAAAGGGTATGAGCTAATGTGAATAGACTAAGAGGGGAAACTCAGCAAGGCCTGTCTGTCTATATTCTTCTTGGCCTCTCTGAGCAACATTCCTTCCTTCTGGGTATGTGGCAGTTTGCTGTCTAGAAGTGGGGGTCTTATGACCTACAGTCAAATAAGGTAGGCCAAATCACTTCTTTTTGTCCAGTTTTTACACAGAAAGGCAGAGGGAAAGTTAGAGTTGTGTTTTGAGGTTTTATAGCTGACTTTGAAGTAAAGGGGTTCTGGTTTCAACAAACCATACAGTTCCTTTCCTCTTTCTTTTACTGTACATTCTATCCCTTGGCTTCAGTTACCAGTCCCAGATCCATTATTCCTTGGGCCAAACCTTGCCCTAAATCATAACCTGCCTCAAACTTCCTTGATTCAGCTACCCAGCTTACAAAAACAGAGAAAAGATTTTCGTGAACCAAAAGGGAAAGGTCCTGGTCACAGTTTCAACTCAGAAAGCAATTTTCTCTTTATGTGAATCCCCACAACTTACCACCCTTCACTCTAGTTAAATCTTAAGGGCATTTACTGGGTGCCCACCATGAGCCTGGCCCTGTGCTCTCCCTTGTCTCCCACATTTCCTGCAGACCAAAACTCAGTCTCATCTCTTTCCCTCCCTCCCCTCCTCCCTTACCCCACAGCAGGCTCCAAACTCCATCTCCTCCCCAAGACTTTTGCGCAGGGAGGACAATTTCAATCTCTCCCTGAAGTCCCTATCTGCATTCTTATGCCCAGAAACCAGATCACAAAGAGCCTTCTTCAGGATGCTCACTACTTAATAGTTCTCAGTAAAGTATAGATAGCAATTGTTTTTTTGTTCTCAGAAAGATGAAAAAATATCCATCTTTCCTCTGCTGTAACAGCCTTGGTGTTGGGTGTATTGGCAGTGGGCCAGAGGGTCTGGGAATGACCCATGGCATGATGAGCTGCTAAAAGTGTAAACAGGAGAGATGGTCTGAGAACCAAGGAAAGCTGGATCAATAAGAAAAAGTGGAAGGGGCCAGGGAGAATCACTTGGGAATAATAAAGTTAAGGATTGCCTATACTGCATCCCATGTTGGCTTTAGCATTAAAAAAAACAGCTCAGTTTAGAGTCCTGGCCCTCCGTTACACTAGCTGTATGATACTGAGCTGTTACCTAACTTATCTAAATCTTAATCTCATCTGTGGTAATGGTAAAATATTTTTTAGAAGAGCTATCATGAGGATTGAAAGAGAGAAGGTATATAAAATGTTAGTGCAATACACATTAGTAGTTTACTACTTGTACTGAATCTTAATTTCATTAAAAAATATTTAATAACATTATTTTGTTCTTAGCTTTTAATCATAGAGTTATGTCTCATTTCAAGTGATACTTTTTATTTCAAAAATACCACAGAAACATGTTAAGTAAATGAACATACAGACTGTGCACAGATAAAGCAAAAACCCTGAATGACACTCAAATGATAAATCTCTAGGAAATGCTGCAGTAAATAATTACATGTACTGTAATATGTCAGCTACTGTGCATTGCCAAAGATAATGAGTCAGATATCTTTGCCCTCACAGACTCTCAGCTGATTACAAGAGTTTGCTTGGTATACAACCAACAAAATACATAGTGCCTACATCAATAGTATTTTCTGTATTATATTCACATTGGGTGAATGCTTTCCCTATCAATGCTTCTTACCAAAGAATAATTAATTTAAAATTCAGTGGTACTTAACAGAATTTAGGCAGTGAACTGGATGTGAGATTTACAAAGACCAATGAAATATGACCCTTACCCTCAAGGGTCTCACAGTCTAATGGGGGAATAAACACATTCATTCAATCAATGAATATTTATTGAGTGAATACAATGTGTCTTCAATTGCTCTAGAATGAATACAAAACAATTAGCTAGTGGCCAAGTCAGTTTTCAATTCTGAGTCTGTTGACTCGAACCTGCAAATATGTTTTTATTTACAGCCACCAAAATATTTCTCCTGGCTATTCTATTAATAAATCTACTTGAAAAAATCTGCTGAAGTCTTTAAAGAAACTGTTTCTGGGGCCTGCCAACAAGAGAAACTGAGGTGAAAAGCTCTGCCTAGCTGGCAGTAGCTCAGGCTCCGAGTTAGGCCTTTCACCTCCCCTTTCCCAGATAAGAGCTGTTTTTGAGAAACTGCTCTCTTAGGATTGGTCCCCACCAAGATGGCAAAAGCATAGAGGTAACTGCCAGCTTCACAGCCAAAAACATATGCTTTTCGTAGAAGGGCTCAGTATTGTGGCTTTCACTTTCTAACTTATCTGCTCCTTCCTGACACAAAAAATAGTCAAGAATAAGGACACCTGGACTGTTGGTTTCAGCACACTTTATTTGAGCTTTGATTAGGTGATCTGGCCTTTATGGGCATGTTGTGTGCCTGGATTTTTCAGATGTGAATCATTTGGGAAACAGGATGATTCTCTCACTGGGAATTATAAACAGCACTACATATAACATAAGTAAACTGTTGCCATAATGAATAGAAGCAGATCAGCTTTAATGTAAACATACCTAAGTGTTAAGTCCCAGCTCCATCACTTACAATCTTAGTCATTTAACCTCTCAGCATCACTGATGTCTAACTGAAGCCTTATTGAGGGAAAAGAAATTCTTTATAGCACAGAAGAGATCATCGAGAAAGATTATGATTTGTCTGTTTATCTTTCTTCCCCAACCCCAACTGGACTGTAAAAATCTTGAGGGCAGAAACTCTACATAATTCCTCTATGTACCCTCCACACCTGGCACAGCCCCTAACATATACTTGGTGTCAGTATATCAAATACATTTTTGTCAGTCTCTCCCTCTGAAAAATGATGCTATTCCATTTGGCAGGATAGCTTATATCCAACCGTTCTATATACACGACTCTCTTGTTATATAGGAAAGTCACGATTTTCTGTATTCAGACTTTTGACTTGGTTATTTATTTGAGCTTTTGATTTAAAAGTGGCTAGGTGTGAGCCACATTTGTTTCTTTACTTTTCACCCTAGGCTGGGTGATAAAAAACATCCAATATTTAATGCACAAGAGAGGCAATGCAACAATATCATTACCCTAAATAAACGTAATTAAATTCATTGTGAAGGTGCAGATTTTATCAAAATAGTTGCATGGTGTAATGACAAAACAGACTATCCTCTTTTCTGGGTTGCTTTATGAAATTGTATGTATGCTGCTGGAATTGAGGCTCCAAATGTTTAAGTAGCTTGTCCAAGGTTACACAGCTATTAACTGGTGGGAATGTGACTGGAATGCAGATATGTATTAGGATAAAGCTCGAGATTACTATATCATGCAGAAGAAGAATAAAAAACACAGCAAGCTGGGTGCCGTGGCTCACGCCTGTAATCCCAGCACTTTGGGAGGCTGAGGCAGGTGGATTGCAAGGTCAAGAGATCGAGACCATCCTGGCCAATATGGTGAAACCTTGTCTCTACTAAAAAATACAAAAACTAGCTGTGCATGGTGGCGTGCACCTGTAGTCCCAGCTATTAGGGAGGCTGAGGCAGGAGAATAGCTTGAACCCAGGAGGCAGAGGTTGCCGTGAGCCGTGATCACGCCACTGCACTCCAGCCTGGCAACAAAGTGAGACTCAGTCTCAAAAACAAACAAACAAACAAAACCAGCAAACACTTTCCAGAGAACATAGTGTTTTTCAGCAGGTGAGTACCTGATCTAAGTTGTAAATGCTGTCTACCACTGAAAAATGCCATAACAAACAACAGCACTCAATGAAGTAATTGGTTAGACAAGACATGGTGGTAGTGTGCGAGTATAGGCTAGGGAGCCAGAAAAACTTGAATTCCAATCCCAACTACTATCTAATCTTTGGTTTACTCTTATATAATTGGCATCGATACCAAGATGTTATCAGAATTAAAGGAGATGAAGTGTTTAACACAGGGCCTGGCAAATAGATTGTGCTCAACCAATGCTAGATTACTTCAACCCTTCCCTTTCCTTTTTACTCTAGGCAATGTTAAGCATTAACTCATTTGACCATAGATTAAATTTCCGTTACAAAACCAAGTTTTGTGGTTGTTTTTGTTTCTCTGCTTTTTGGTGACGCTAAAAGATGGGGGTTAAAGTTCAAAGCAGTTAGCAAATAATACTTATGCAACATTAGTGAAATATTTAATAATTATTGCAAATCCAGACATCAGAATGCCATCCCCTTGAAAATGATTGTACTCTTCTTTAAAAATTAAGCATTCTTTCCTAGTTATTCTAATAGATGAATATTAACATGGTTATGTCAGGTTCTGCAAATAAAATTCCATTGGCATTTTGATTGGGATTTTATTCACTCAGTAAGTTATGGCCCTTGTGTTCTAGAACTAAGGTTTTACCTGCTATTATCATTAAAAGGCTGGCTTACCTCATAACTTTTTTCCCATTTTAGCATCTTTCTCCTCTTTCCCCTTCCCTCTGGTACAGGTACTTGCAAAGACACTGAATTAGAGGGGCATAATCGGTTGTGGAATTGAATTATTCCACAAAATGACACATACATGAGGCATAACCATTCCTGATGATTGTGAGGGATCCTTGTGATATGGTTGGTACCTAGGAAAATTATAATTCAGCAGGGGCATTGTGATGACTTCCTCATCATTCCAGTCACCACTACCATCATCCTAGCTCTGCAAAACTATCTCTCCATTTGTTTTTCAAATATTCTTTCAAAATTCGCAATTTTAAAAATTAGATCCTATTGTGAATGTCGTCATTTCTCCCATTATGTTTTATATGTAAGGCTTTCTGATATGCATAAAAGCTATTGATATTTTAAACAGTTACCACTTATTCTATCCTTTTGTAAAATTCATTTATACCAAGACATTTTACGTTGTTTCTAATGTTTTTCAGGACTATACCCCTATCTTCTGCAAGCACTGATAACTTTGTCTTCACCTTTTCAAAAGTTACAGAACTTATTTCTTTTTAACATCTCTTTACAGTGAAGATAATTTCTAAAGCAATATTGAGTAATACTAGGGATAATTAACATATTTGTCTTGGTCTTGATTTTAATGAAATTTCCTCTGGTTGTATAAAACCATTCTGTGCTTTTTTTACAGGAAAAAAAGTCACCTCAATATAGCCTACTAGAATCTACTTTAAATGTATATATTTTCAAAAATGAGAATAGGTGTTTAATTATTACTGAATACCTTTGGAACATCTATTGAGTGTATCAAATACTAATAGCTTTACAATTCAGCCTTCAAATCCAGTTAAAGTAAATATTTCAATTTATTCAATTCACTACTTAGTCTCACTCCATTTAATAATTTTCCTCATAGAGGACCCACATTTCGTTCATATAATTCCTAAACATTATGTTTTTATGGCTAGTGTCAACAACTATTTATGGTATATTGAGGAATATCAATTTGTGAATATTTGTTGTGTACATAGACAATTTATTAGGCACTTTTTCTAAGACAGTTATTTTCACAGTCAACTGTCTTCCTTTTTCTAGACATATAATCAGATTACTTATGAATAATAAATATTTGGTTTTTTTATTATTATACTTTAAGTTCTAGGGTACATGTGCATAACATGCAGGATTGTTATATACGTATACTTGTGCCATGTTGCTGTGCTGCACCCATCAACTCGTCAGCACCCAACTACTGGTCATTTACATCAGGTATAACTCCCAATGCAATCCCTCCCCCCTCCCCCCTCCCCATAATAGGCCCCGGTGTGTGATGTCCCCCTTCCTGAGTCCAAGTGATCTCATTGTTCAGTTCCCACCTATGAGTGAGAACATGCGGTGTTTGGTTTTCTGTTCTTGTGATAGTTTGCTAAGAATGATGGTTTCCAGCTGCATCCATGTCCCTACAAAGGACAGAAACTCATCCTTTTTTATGGCTGCATAGTATTCCATGGTGTATATGTGCCACATTTTCTTAATCCAGTCTGTCACTGATGGACATTTGGTTTGGCACTGTGCTTGAGAAATTGATCCCCTAGGAATCTGGGACCTAGAGCAGCATTTTGGACAGTAGGCTCTACATTGTCCCCTTTTGGCGACAGCGTGGTATGTGTGTGAGTCCTGCATTTGATATTTCCCTGGATTGCTTTGAGCTTTGTCAAAAAGGTACTGAACCATCTAGGCATCTACTTTAGCAGGACTTACAGAGCATGCCATTCCCCACTGTGGACAGGGGTTGTGGACTTGGTGAAGTTGCTATGATAGATGCCTTGTGGTGATGATGGTTAGGGTGTTGGAGGTGGCAGGGAGTAGGTAGGGCTTACTGGTAGGTGCAACTTCAGTCTGTAAAACTGTCCCTATAAATTTTGTAAAATTAATCAGGAAGAAGCAAAAATAAACCAAGCTTGCAGCACATTTAGCATTAATCATTAGGTCAGCTTGATCTCTTACCTACTTCCTCATAATTGTCTATTGCCTCAGAATCACGTAGACCTGTCACAAGATGATAGTTCCCCTTAACTGCTCTATAGTTAACAACTTGAGCACTCTGCAATGTTCAGTTTTCCATTTGAGATGTTCTTTTGTGTCCTGCATGCTGATAAAACTACTGACATTAGGCTGGGCATGGTGGCTCATACCTGTAATCCCACCATGGCCAGCCTAATGTTGGCAGTTGTCAGTAGTAGTCCATGGTGTGTGAGAGAGTATATATATA